>NC_056746.1:1300199446-1300209446 GCF_019279795.1 Protopterus annectens | reverse complement strand
CAGCAGTTGTCAGTCGTTACTAACATATTCAAGGAGAAAATGACCATAAAATAATTAATTAGCTCTTCAATATAACTCTGACATCTGGATAGAAGTAACACTTTTGATTTGTTCATTTGCCTGTCAGGTTGCATATCCTTGAATCACGGCTTCTATATACCTGTCAACATTAGAAGACCTAATTTTTGCTCGTCGGTGTTTTTGTTCTAAATAATCCCATTTGAGTCCTGTGTACATTCTGTACAGCTCTGGTTTTATAAAGGCTGAGGTATGACCCACTGGGTTCCTGTTGAAATGAGATTTCTGACAACAGACAGTGACGTACCGATGATAACATAATCCTTAACAATAGAAGCATTTTGGACATCATCTCTCAATTTATTTCATAAATTAAAATGACACTGTTCTTCATCATCCCAACGTATTGGTTCATCACACCTCTACATGTGCATATCTTGTAAACTTAGGGCTTGTTCCTGTTGACCTTAATCATCGATAATTTGATTGATTTTATGCCTTTTTTGTAGGTATGAGTAATAGTGTATTTCTTTTAGATTTAAATTGTAACCCAGCTCTTTGATACAGAGGGATAGAGCCCTTACTTCATCCCAGCTGACATGAGTTTGGTAGTGCTTCAGGCTTTGATACAGAGGGATAGAGCCCTCACTTCATCCCAGCTGATATGAGTTTGGTAGTGCTTCAGGGACTGGAAGAGCTGAGCTAAAGAATGGGAAAGGATAGGCTTTGTGCCACCATGCCTGCCTGAGGGAGGGATTTGGTTGTCCCTGGATGCTGGCACCCCAGGGTTAGGATGAGGTCAATCCCTGTTAGTTACACCATGGCTGTAGGAGGGGCATTCACAGTGGGAGGGGCATCGACATGACTACCCAATCCCGGCTCCCATAAGCACTTGAGATGATGAATGTAGAAGTGTTGGTAGTACCTATGATGCTTCATTATACCACCATTGGGTGTGGCCTTAAGGATGCATCATTGATGGTCTGTTGCCACCTGTTAGCTGTCCAAATGGGCACCAGCAGTCTCACCCAGGTAGGGATGAATGGGCAGCAATGGCAGTGGCTTGATGATCAGCAGGCATGCTTGGAGAACACGTTTATGAAAATTGTTTTTCTGATTCTGAGCTGTACCCCTTGCATTATATTACATAGTTTGACAGTAGAACAGAGCAGGTTGTCCATTCATCCTGCCCGATTTTTTGTATCTAGTATCTTTCTGTTTTTATTATTATGCTCTTTTTTTTAGCCAAGCACTCATCCTGGGCCTTTAATAGTGGAATACAGTACCATTTTATGTAGTGTTTCATTTATCCTTGACTCTTTCTCTGTACATTGATTCATTTTTTCATACAAACGGTACCACTTTCTTCATTTTATGAGGAAAATTACCCCCCCACACACACACAATTTTTGCACACATACTATTTTTGTAATCTTGTTTCTTTCAGGGTGTATATTTGTCTGTAGTTTCTTTGTATGAACTTTTGCCATTGCATTTACTTCAGTAGTCTTGTCCTAGTCTTCACATATGTTTACTGTCTTGTTGCAGTCTAATAAACCTTTCAGTCTGAGATCTGTTTAAATGACACATTTTCTTCTTAGTTTAATAGATAAATAGCTTTGTGTCATTTGGTTTTGAATTAATTGTTAACATCTGTAAACCTGCTGTTTGTATCCCTTATTCTTAACCTGGTCTAATACAGATCATCTCTTTCATTTGTGCCCTGCACTGCTTCATGAACTCATATATTTTAAACTGTTAGCTTTTTTTAACTTGGTCATATTTACTTTAATGCTGGCATATTTATGTCTGTCCACTGTTAGGGTATCCTTTATGTTGGGTGCCTTTTCATCTGCTGTATGTAAAGTCATATCTCATGTCTAGCATCCCCATTTACATCTTACTGCAATCACGTAATTCTCAAAGTGTTGCACTCACTTGCCGTACTTTGGATCAAGTACAAACAGATCAGTATAAAGATCCAGTCATGGCAGGACTAGGCTGAACTATTTTCACAGTGCTATTTTAATAATTCTATTTTTTTAAATGTACTTCTATCTTTTACTGTGACGTCTTTATAGTAGGTGTGTGTTTGTGTGTGTGTGCGTGTGTGCGTGTGTGTGCGTGTGTGTGCGTGTGTGTGTGTGTGTGTGTGTGTGTGTGTGTGTGTGTGTGTGTGTGCGCGTGTGTGTGTGCGCGCGCGATCGCACCTGTGTTGGATCCACATGTGTGATATATACAGTAATGTGATGCACTATGTAGTTTTGTTGACAGGCAGACTAAAAGAGTTTCTTTGTGTCATTTCCTATGTCAATCTTCACTTGTTTGACTGTATATCTTTTACAATGCTAATTTGTTTTGATCTGTATAACTGAAATTTCATATAAAAACGTAACTTTTAAAAGTTTTCCATTTGTATACCAGGAGTCGTCGTAGTCTTCGGTATCGAAGCTTATTGTTTTCCTTCCTGCCATCAGCCATTCTCGTGGATGAATCAAATACCACAGAGCGATGGCTGTGATACAGTTCTGTAAAGCACAAAACGTAATCGGAGGCAGTACTTTATTCATTAAAACTATAAAATAAGTGAATTATGAAATGAGACTCCTCTTCTTTGAAAGAACTCTAGGGAGATGGCAGCATGTAGCCACAGTGTTTAGTTGTCTCAGTATAATTAAGCAGCTAGCAGTGAAACTTGTTAGAAATGCTGGCTGCTATTTTTGTTTCAAACTGTACATGCATTCTTTCTAGGAACCCTCATTTTTCTCAATGAAATGTTCTGAGCCAATAGTAGCTCAAGGTTAAGATCATTCCTGGCCACTCAGCATACAGGATTCACAATGATAGTTATTGATGAAGTTACAAGGAGTTCTGCTTCAGGCCCAGTATGCGTGTTAGGTGCATTGTTAGCCTATAAGTGCTTCAGGAAAGGTGCAGTTAATTTCTGCAGTCATTTGCAATGACTGAACCTGATAATTTTGCATCTTTCATGGACAGACAGATGGTCTGACTGAAGGATATAAGTTGGCTGGGTGAAGTTATGTTGTAAGGTTAATTTTGTAGCACACATATTATCTAGAACTATACAGCATAGATGTACTTGTTCTTAGACTATGAGTCTCTGCCCTTTAACTTTATGTTAAAATGACTCCAGATAAACAGAGTATAAATTAGGCTCGCTCCCTAGCTACTTCTTTTGTTATTTGGCCATATTGGCATCTTAACTGTAGCAGTAACTGATGACTGTGCCCTCACAGAGTATGTTGATCTACAATTGTCTTGTTTGTTCAACTGGTTTTATGATAGGAGTACATCACATGAGCTATCAAAAGTGCGATCACTGTATACTGAACTGAAAATCAGATGGGGCAAATTGCTATGGCAGTCTTTATTTTTGCTTCATACCCTCACAATCCCCAATGTGGGCGGCTATGCCCCCACATTGACCTGCTACTTGTATATTCTAACTCTGAAATCACTTTGTCTTGGAGGAAACAGAATTCTCCAAGATACCACACTCTCAGGCTTTGTATACAAACCACACAAACTACACGTTTATGATCGCACAGTAACAGTACAGTGTTGATTGCTAATGTATCAGACTTAAGTCTGGTACTCCTTTTTATCAGATATGTAAAATGACTTACCTGCACTAACAAAGGAGTGGATAGTGCTTGTACACTTTGGAGTATTGGACTGCATTTTCTTCTCTCCCTCCCTCCCTGCCTCTCAAACTCTTTCTCTCTCTGTCTTGCTCCTTTTTTGGGATCAGATTCAGAAAGACGATAGTGAAAGGAATTGAACATCACCGTCATTACCCATAGTTGTACTCAGTGATGTAATCAGCTCGTATAAACCAGTTTTGAGGTACAAAATGACATGGCATGGAGAAATTCTGTAGATGTGGACCTCACTATAGGAGGAACTACATGCATATGCTTTAACTAATTTACAGTTGTTTCATGAATTTCTGTGACCCCAGAAGGTGTCTTTCAGAATTAAAAAGCTAGGTGGAGTCCTGTTTCATACAAAGGCCTGTGTAGCTGTTACCTTACAAAAGTGATGTTTTGGGAAGTCTTACATTACCTAGGCTCCTGTAAAAGTTTTATGCTGTTTTACTTTTATGAGCGACTCTGACTTTTATTTGGTTATACTGCAGTATAACAGCTGGATTCAAATCCAGCTCTACTGAATGTGGTTTATGTTTAGCTTAACCACTGTACTTTCTTTTCATCTTTGCCAGCTTGGATCTTGAATTTTGAGTTGCTGCTCCAGTCTGGGACAAAGTGAACTCCTCAGGTATCTCTGTCACTGCCCTGAGCTGCTTCACTTCCCATGACACCCTTCAGTTTTTACATACAAATCGTTGGTAATTCATCTGAAAGGCTCTTATCCATGTCTCTGATGGGGTCTATATTAGTTCATTGTAAGTTTATTTCAGTGAACACCTAATTATCAACCCCATTTCAGCAAAAATCACTTCTGCGATTTGCTGAATTTACCAAAGACAAAGAAGCAGTTGGCCAACTACACAACTTTGCCCTTTTCTCCACTGTAGTACGATCTTGGAGTTGGTATACGTAGTTGGGGAGGTGGGTTTGATTTAGTGAGATGTGCTGCAGGGCAAGTATTTCCTTGCCCTTGGTAAATTCAGTGAATTGTGGAAGAGATTTTCGCTGAATAGGGGTCGATGATCAGGTGTTCACTGAAATAAACTTTTGGTGAACTAGTATAGACCCCTCTGATGTACTGAGGCTATTGTTTTCCTCACTGAGACCTACTCTGGCAGTTTTGCTCTGAGGATTTTGGCTATGATCTGGAAGCAAGTTTCATTCAGTATCCCAGCCCAGGTTTGATTCCCACAGTCTCAGTTTGCCAGCTGTATGACTCTAAGCAAGTTATTTCACCAGAGGATGATCTTCAAGTTGGCCACAGGAAAAAAAAAAGAAAGATGGAGAGACTTGGGGCTAGTTAGTTTAAGCAGTTAAGACATGAATAAAAATATTGTTTGTATGTGTGTGCATATGTGTATAAAGTAAAAAAAAAAGTTCTGATAGGTATGTGTGAGGTGTATGCTGAGTTCTGATAGGTATGTGTGAGGTGTGTGCTGAGTTCTGATATGTATGTGTGAGGTGTATGCTGAGTTCTGATAGGTATGTGTGAGGTGAGTGCTGAGTTCTGATAGGTATGTGTGAGGTGAGTGCTGAGTTCTGATAGGTATGTGTGAGATGTATGCTGAGTTCTGACAGGTATGTGTGAAGTGTATACTGAGTTCTGATAGGTATGTGTGAGGTGTATGCTGAGTTCTGATAGGTATGTGTGAGGTGTGTGCTGAGTTCTGATAGGTATGTGTGAGGTGTGTGCTGAGTTCTGACAGGTATGTGTGAGGTGTGTGTTGAGTTCTGATAGGTATGTGTGAGGTGTGTGCTTAGTTCTGATAGGTATGTGTGAGGTGTATGCTGAGTTCTGATAGGTATGTGTGCGGTGTGTGCTGAGTTCTGATATGTATGTGTGAGGTGAGTGCTGAGTTCTGATAGGTATGTGTGAGGTGTATGCTGAGTTCTGATAGGTATGTGTGAGGTGTATGCTGAGTTCTGATAAGTATGTGCGAGGTGTATGCTGAGTTCTGATATGTATGTGTGAGGTGTGTGCCGAGTTCTGATAGGTATGTGTGAGGTGTATGCTGAGTTCTTATAGGTATGTGTGAGGTGTATGCTGAGTTCTGATAGGTATGTGTGAGGTGTGTGCTGAGTTCTGATATGTATGTGTGAGGTGTGTGCTGAGTTCTGATAGGTATGTGTGAGGTGTATGCTGAGTTCTGATAGGTATGTGTGTGGTGTATGCTGAGTTCTGATATGTATGTGTGAGGTGTACACTGCTTTTCCTTGTTCCTTGGGGTAGCCCATTCTGAAATTCAGTATAAAGACATCAAATAGCTCCCCGTTCTTAAGTATTGAATTAGTTATAGATAGATTCATAGATTAGTACTAAGCTAACTGCCTTTCTGGGCCATTTTAAGCCGAGCCAGTTATTCCATTTGAGAATCATACCCTGCACCTTGTGTCTGTACGGTAAACACCCTAACCATTATGCCAACCTTCCCCCCTTAAAAATGTACAGACTTCTTGCATTGGCCAGGAATCAAACCAGGTCAACTGCTTGGAAGGCAGCTATGCTCACCACTATACCACCAATGCTACAAATTAAAAATTAACATTAGGAACTGCAAAGTAAAGTTTGCACATATGACTGTATGAATATTAACCTCTCACCACCCAAGGTACCACACTCCAGGGCTTATAAATATTCATCGTGTATTTTGCCCACTACTGTTAAAAATTATTACATGAGTCAGTTTCCTTTTATCTGACACGTGTTGGGCAGGGGACATTATCTGTAACAGGCTTGAGATAGGTCGCTGTGAAAGGATTAGACATTAATGAGTAACTTTAAGGTGAAGCTGTCAGTTGGGGAGTTGTAGTTTGTAATACTCAGCATTAAAGACTACGCTGCTTGAATGTAAAAAAGATTGTCATAACTTGTGAAGTGTTATGTTCTGTTTTGCACCTTTTGTGTTTTTCTCATTGCTAATTATAAGGCTACCCTGTATGAATGGATATCTTTTATAGTGTGCACTACAAAATTCTGATTTTCTTTCCATTGCATGTAGTTATACTTCATTGTCTGTGACATCACAGCTAACTAAGAGGTGGCACTGACCTGACAGCCTATTATTCATTTATGATGTCACATTAAATAGGGTCACCATACCGCTAACACTAAATCAATACTGATAGAGATGGTGAGGGACTTCCTCTGCTTATTACATTCACATTTAGGCTAAAAAAATAATAATTTAGCATAAAAATAGGCAGTAGCTGTCAGCTTTAAAATTACATGCATTTTTCTGTATTGTTTTAATGTATTTTATATTTGGCAATCAGAGTGAGAATGAAATCTGTTTAACTGTACAAAACACTACAGAAAATTTCAAAGTCAGTAACACAAAAACAGCTACAAAACTGAAGAGCATAGATTTGGTGTAAAATCCTACAAAACTTGTGGCAACATAAACTATTAACTTGTAGTAAGAGAACGGTAGTCATCTAAAAGCCTGATATGGCATAATCCATATTACAAAAAAGCTACCCTGATCTGGCAAAGAAAACCAAAGTTCTAAGAACTTGCACAGCTAAGTTTTAGGATAATAGGCAAAGCAGGCTAAAGCTTTATACCAGAAGTCACGATGATAGGGATATGGTTTCTAAGGATGTAAATAAGCATTATTTTATACAGCTGTAATGCCCAGAATGGTCTACTGGAAGTGTGAGTGAGACATAATTGTTGGAATATAAAAACGTGTCAAAGCAGTTGGAATTGGAGAATGTTTTCATTTATCCTTTGTTGACCCGGTTAGTCCCACTAGGCTAGTACCATCCTTTCAGGGGGAGACCTGGGGTGGTATTTATACGATTAGGAGAAATTTGGTCAGGGTATCAGGGAACTTTACCTACTCTTTTCAATAGATGCAGCAGAATCTTTACATACACCTGAGATACCACCAACTGTAGCAAATGGGGTATCAGTTTAATGTCTCATGTGAAGGATGGCACACTCAGGAGTGCAGCACCCCCCCCCCCCAAATTATGTTGCAGTGCAATATAGTATCAGTAATCCCCCAGCCTGCTGTGAGAGTAGAATCCATAGCCGTCTACACCAAGAATAAGTGTGCTGCCTTCTGCACCACTGACACTACAGTTCAGAGGGATTAGAGAAGTAGAAACTTAATGTGGATAGGCCCAAATTATGACAGGATTTAACAAGTAACACCTTTTATTGCTGTTGTCTGTCTTCACCCTGTCTCATGTCAGTCCATTTCTGGAGTCATTATAAATATTCTCCTAACATGGTATTAATTCCCATCTATTAAATGGGAGAAGGTGTTGATTTTGGAACATTTTCACACAAAAGTGTTAGTTGTGGAAATGAACCTACATTCATTTCCATATCTGACTGGCATGTTTCTGCTCTTTCACTTTTAAAACTCTTCACTATTTTAGCCTTTACTTTGCTTATGGTAAGGCAGTCCACTAGTCTAAAAATGTAAGCATTGCTTTATTTTTACTAAGCTTTGCTTTTATTTCATATTTTCTTTTAGTCCTTTTAAGTGAGCTGTATTTCATTATTTCATTACTGAGTTGTCAAATGCTTCGACCCCAGCTATGAACATAGAATATGTTACATAATTTGGCCACATAAATGTAGTATACAGTAGTTATATCAATAACTTATACTATATAGCAGTAAGGTAAATATATATATATATATATATATATATATATATATATATATATATATATATGTATATATATATATGTGTGTGTGTGTGTGTGTGCATGTGTGCGTGTGTGTGTGTGTGTGTGTGTGTGTGTGTGTGTGTGTGTGTGTGTGTGCGTGTGTGTGTGTGTGTGTGTGTGAGATTCACATATGATGTAGCATGTGTCTGTTATTTCATGCTTTAGTTTCAAATTCATTGTAGGTAGATACGACACAAAAGCTCTGGTATAGTGCAAAAGAAAGTGAATGTATAAACCTCTGCTCTTTTTTTTTCTTTTCATTAAAAATGTTATGTAACAGGCCTTGAACAAAGAAAGCAAAAAATACATGTTTTATGTAAATGTATTGTTTATAATATACGTGGATTCTTTGTCTCTCAAGATGTCTGAAGAAGGCTGACTGATCCTGTGACAGATCACATATCAAAAATGATCCTGTTGAGCACGGAGGTGGGCAAGAACCTCCTGCTGTTGTCCCATTTTTTCTCATCTGGCTAAATCCAAGTTGTAAAGCTAACTACAAAAGTCTGAATGGGTCATGTGTACAGAAGTGCTACTGTGCTGAACTGCAGCTCTCAAGTGCCTCACTGTATGCAACAAAATGAAGGTCTGAGGTTCTGGATCGACCTTCAGAATGATGCAGCGTGTTTTTAAAGTCTTACAGTTTATTATATGGGTTGTTTTTCTTTAGGATGTGTTGCTTTATATATGCTGTCTAACTTTACTGCACTCTTTGCTCATCCTAAAGTTCTCTTTTCAGTACGTCAGACAACTGGTACCATCTATTAGCATTCACTTAGCAAGTCTCTAAACTGAATGAGCGTTTGCATAGCAAATCTCTGAACTGAATTCTGCCATAAAATACGAATAAACCAGTAATGCAGGCGTGCATTTCACTGCTGAAATGCACTAATCAGAGCTAACGTTCTGCAGAGCATTGTTGGCTCTTTCTGTATTTATTTTAAGAACAAGTGTGGTACAGTGGCTACGTCACTATCCAGGGAACTTGCAAAGGGTTGGATAAGTCCCACAGTCACATTGTACCGATTACACTTAATCACTTGAGACTGAATCAGTCATGTCATCTTTTCTATGTTTTACTTCATTTTTAGTACAAAAGCGAGTTTTTTATTCCAACGTGTTACCAACCACTAATAAACCGTACAAAAGGAATGCAGCTGTATGTTTTATTATTATTACATACGCAGCTATTACATTCCATCTGTATGTGATACATGAACATTTTAGTTTTGTACTTTAGTGTCCTCAGCAGAGGTTTTGAACTAATTTCCTAAAAGGTTACCATATTAAAACAGCAGATGAAAGCTGTGAGTTGGTAAGAAGCTTTTCTCTGTAATTTTGAGATGGATGTCCTCAGTGTCCATTGCCTACAGCAGTGTTTCTCTGAATAAGTTATTTAACCGTGCAACCAGACAGCGTTCTTGGGTCTCGTTTGAAAATAGAGTTGAACCTAGTAAACTAAAATACAAAAGAAAAGAAAATTATGTCTTAGTCTGTGGCAAAAGTTGTTAAATTGTTGATTTACCCAATATTTTTTTTTCAAATTTTCAGTGCGTTTCCCAATTTTCGAGCCCCTCATATCCTAAGTCTAAGTTTTGAGATCAAGGTTGAAATGAGGATTGTAA
>NC_056746.1:1300151946-1300196946 GCF_019279795.1 Protopterus annectens | reverse complement strand
CATTTTTGCAACATTGTATTACTTTCATATGCGCACCCGTCCATGGTTAGGTTTAGGCGAATGCAAACTGAGTAAGGTACAGGGTTGTAGTCATACCTGTCAAGCTGTAAGCACGAGAAATCTGGACAAAGTGAAAAATAATGGAGGGAGGGAACAAAGGCCCAACAGTGGGGACAGATTCAAAACACTGCTCTTAAAAATGAAAAAAGTTGCTAGAATAACATGTTTTGTCTTAGCGTGCATTTTGATGTGAAGTCTAAAACTCAAATGTATGTCATTATTTAGTGACTTCAATCCTCAAAGATTTGACAGAAAAAAAACTCAAATGTTATGAGGAACATACCAAAAATATGAGGAAAAAAATCTGCACATTCTGCCAAAATCTGAACAGTTGAGAGATATGGTTGTAGTTATGCCAGTTACTGTAGCACTCTTTAAATCTTATTGCAAGTGATTGGTCATAGTCCTTATTTATACTAGATACAGTACTGAGAATACAAAAGGTAAATCTAACCTGCTGAAACTGACTTTCCACCTATAGTGCAGTTATGTGTCTGTGATAACTGCTGTGTGACAGGTGGTGTCATCTGGAGACAAGGTCGGGTAGTTGACTACTGAGTGCTGCATTGGGACTCCTGTGTTCAGACAATAGCCAGAAGGCATGTTTGTTGTCATGGAGACCCAGAATGTTGGAAGATGTAGGGAATTCCAGGAAAGAATGGCAGTACTTGTACAATATCATCATCCATTTTTAGAGATTCCAAATAGGTAAACCTTATTCAGGTAGCATGCATTGTTTTTCTTACTGTAAAATCTTTCCCATGTCATCATGAATTGCCATTTCTGCTCAGGCCGCTTTTATGTTTGTAATTTTTCTCTGTTTGACTCTAGCATCTGTTTTATCCTTGTTAGCTTATTTCTGTCATCTTTTCATTCCTCTTAAATTGCTGCTTATTTCTTCCAAGAATAACAGTGTACACTTTAGTTTCATACTACAGATGTGGTTGCATCGCCCTCATGTTTTGTATATTTCACATGGTCTCCCTCAGGCTGTTGCTTTCCTAATGAATCTCATTGGTCATCCTAACTGCTCACCTGAATTTGAAAAGCTTGATTTCAGCTTTGCTAAACATGCCCTTACAACTTGGTGAGCAGGGCTACTGAAAGCCTGTCCCCAGCTGGAGGTTATCCACTGTCCATAGATTTTTCATTCGCTTGATCCCATAACGTATTTTTCAGATGAAAAGATCCATGTTTCTGAAACAAGGCTCTGTTTCTGCAAAGCCCAGGTAAGTAAGTAGCAGTCACTTCTGTAATTGCAGAAGAAAAAGATAATGCCAACACCACGATGTAAATAAAATCCAGTAAAACTTTATTATTCGAACAAAGCTGCTAGTACTTAGACTTTCACCATAAGGCTTCGTCAGGCAAGTGAATACAAAGGTTGCGACCATTTCATTTAAGTTATCCATCAAAATCATGTGACAATAATTAATTCAACCTTAAAGCAACACACTACAATTTTTTGCTTATCTCTTTTAAAGCTGGTTTCAAACTAAAAATTTCATTCAGACCTGGAGATTGATATGCTTTAAACCTTAATATCCATTTATTTTCATGCACTTCAGTGTCATTAATCAAGTCACCCCCTAACTGCTTTATAAATATTTTGTAATATACAGAAATTAAAAGTGTGTGAGACATCTGTTGTTTAATATGTCGATAAAGTGCATTAGTATCTAATTCCTTTTTAATTTCTGATAGGTGTTCACAGATTCTATCTTTAAGTCTTCTATTACTTTTTCATATGTAAAACGCATTACATTGTGTATATATGGCCATATAAATTATATTCATTGTATTGCAACAACCATGACTCTTAAAATAAAAATCGGAAATTAAAAGGGAAATAGATACTAATGCACTTTATCAACATATTAAACAAACCGATGTCTCACACACCTTTAATTTCTGTATATTACAAAATATTTATAAAACAGTTGGGGGGGTGACTTGATTAATTATACTGAATTGCAGGAAAATAAATGGATATTAAGGTTTAAAGCATATCAATCTTCAGGTTTGAATGAAAATTTTAGTTTGAAACCAGCTTTAAAAGAGATAAGCATCAAATTGTAGTGTGTTGCTTTAATGTTGAATTAATTATTGTCACATGATTTTGATGAATGATTTAAATAAAATGGTTGCAACCTTTGTATTCACTTGCCTGACGAAGCCTTATGGTGAAAGTCTAAGTACTAGCAGCTTTGTTCGATTAATAAAGTTCTACTGGATTTTATTTACATCATGGTGTTGGCGTTATCTTTTTCTTCTGTTTGTTTGTTTACTTTGGATTCACCAACTTTACCTACAAGGTGAACCTTTTTTATTATTAGATCTTGGACTTATTTTGGGTTTCACCCACAGACACAATGTCACAAATACCAACTACAAGTGACCTGCAACTACGAATTACCAATTTGAGTAATATCCTGGATGTCACTGGTAATCCATTATATTTTGATATTGCTACGGAATTTCCTGAACAGTCTAATGATGGTTTAACATTAGAGAACGTTGATAAACAGCTACAGGATTTTCAGTCCAAGATGCAGTTTTTCAAATGGCTACAGTGGCAGAGACTTTCGTTTGAAGTTTATATTAAACGTAAAATTGTACCTAGAGGTTTGCGTATATTTAACCTGCCAAATTATCATGATAAATATCCCGTTTTACTGCAGAAATGGCAACAAATCTGTTTAAAAGCTTCTATTGAGTATATGCAGTTAATGAATGACTTTTTCAAACCAAATGAGCATCAATTAAAACAAGAACTGATAAATGAATATACTGAATTTGTCAGCAAGAAGGAATCAAACCATCTATCCACCTTACTGGCTGACACTTTGGATCGTGTGAATGTATATGAAAGTTCCCTCATTGAGCGGAAAAAGAGAAACATTAAGAGGGATATGAATTACTTTAGTACAGGTAATGTGTTTAATATTAGCAAGCCTTTTTCTCATTCTAATGAAGTAAAACGAAAGAGATTAGACTCTGCATGGAATCCTAAATCAAATATACCACCTGACTTGAATCCAACAAATCATCAGGAACGTCGACCATTACTGACACATGATGTCACTACTGCATCTTTAGGGCTACCGGAAACTGTTGATCAGATAACTGCTGAGAATTCGTTGGATGCCGCAAAGGTTACGGCAACATCTAATCCTGTTTCTAACACTGTAACCATTGTTGATTCTAGAGTCATTTCAGCATTAGACTCTTTGAATACACTCCCTTTTCACATGGGACCATATCCATTGCCGAAGGAGAAATGGAGCTTCCATCCAAGCCGAGGACGAAGTCGGACAAGAAACACCAACTATCACATCATCACACGGAGTCAGAACAGATAGAAAATGGTACTGTATTTAATCTTTCTCACTACAATTTATCTGAGAAAGAATTAAATTTATTAAGTAAAGGTTTGTCTTACATTCCGAAGCAAATTGCTGATATCTCAGATGTTCTTTTGAGTGTTAAATTTTTGTCAGAAATCTAAATTTTAGATTGATTTACGGTAATGAACATCATGAAACTAATGTGAATGATCTGGTACTTCGTAGAAAAAGTACATTTATACCCATTAGTAACCCTTTGATAGCAGCTTATGAAGATACTGTTATTAATGAGATCTATGACTTGTATTTTCATAGTAAAGGATGTTATATTGACACCAGTTATAAAGAAGCCATTAAGTCTCTTTTAGCGAATGAAAATATTGTTATAAAACAGGCAGATAAGGGTCAGGGTATTGTCATTCTAGATGTGAATGAATATATTAATGGTATGTGGAACCTGTTAAAAAATGATGATTATATGGAAATAAGTATAACAGATTTAGAAATTATTATCTCTGAAGTAAGTGCACATGTTTATGATATGCATTTGAATGGTCAAATACCTTTGGATTTACTGCAGTTTTTTAACGTTCAACATCCTAGAACGCCTTTTATTTATGGTATTCCGAAAATACATAAATGTTTATAACCACTCCCCCCCCCTCCCCGAGACCAATTGTTTCAGCATCAGGCTGGATCACTGAACCCATCTCATTATATGTTGACTCCCAACTAAAATAGTCTTTACAATTTTCTACAACTGTTATTAAGGATACTTCCAGTTTTTTGGAACAATTATTTACATGGTCACAAGATCATAATATTTCTTCATATTACTTTGTAACTTTGGATGTAGATAGCTTATTTACGTCAATACCTAATGATGTAGGCATAGACCACATTAGAGATTTTTTGGTACCATTGCCTAATTTTAACTCGGCAGAAATAGAAACTCTGTGTGCATTAATTGATTTAATTTTAAATAACAATGTGTTTTTATTTCAGGAAGTGATATTTAAGCAATGCAGAGGTGTAGCAATGGGTACACCGATGGCTAATGGTTATGCCAGTTTAGTAGTTAATAAATGGGAAAATGAATATCTACTTAATGATCGGACTAATAGATTTACTAGGAACATATTGTTCTACAAGCGTTTTGTGGATGATCTGTTTCTAGTCTGGGATGGATCCATTTTAGAGTTTCATGCTTTCGTTGATTATTTACATTCTACTAGTGATTTTTTAAGGTTTAAATATGACATTAATTATAGTAAAATAGAATTTTTAGATGTTGAACTTTTTAAGAAATTAGATGGTACCATAGGCACTTCCTTATATAAGAAACCGGTAAAGAAAAATAACTATTTACATAAGAATAGCATGCACCCCCCACATATTTTTAGTAATATTGTAAGAAATCAATTTAAACATGTTGCACAATTGAATACTGATTCCAATCGAATGGCACAGCAATTAGATATTATGACTAAGGATTTTACAGAACGAGGCTACAATAAGGATATGGTGGCAAAATTGACTGTTGAAATGGAAGATCAGTTGAATATAACTATTTTCCCAATTTTTTTGGAATGTTATAAGGAATATTATGGTACAAATAAAAATAAAAACAAAAATAAATACAGCAACAGTAATAATATAACACTTAGATGCATTTTACCTTATGATACCAATACTAGGAAAATACAAGGTATTATTAGAAAACATTGGCATATGATGACTCATATACCAATTTTTAAAAATGTATCACAGCAGCACCTGTCCTTTGGTTATAAAAATCAGTCTAACCTAAAGCAACAATTGTGCTATAAGGAACAAAAGAAACATCTAGTTAATGCTAGAATATATAAATATGGTACTCAAAAATGTTTTAACTGTAATTTTTGTAAATACATCTATACTGGAACTCAAATTATGCATCCTATTAAATAAAATAATTTTTATTTTAAGAGTCATGGTTGTTGCAATACAATGAATATAATTTATATGGCCATATGTACACAATGCAATACATTTTACATAGGAAAAAGTAATAGAAGACTTAAAGATAGAATCTGTGAACACCTATCAGAAATTAAAAGGAAATTAGATACTAATGCACTTTATTGACATATTAAACAAACAGCTGTCTCACACACTTTTAATTTTTATATATTACAAAATATTTATAAAACAGTTGGGGGGTGACTTGATTAATTATACTGAATTGCAGGAAAATAAATAGATATTAAGGTTTAAAGCATATCAATCAACAGGTTTGAATGAAATTTTTAGTTTGAAACCAGCTTTAAAAGAGATAAGGAACAAATTGTAGTGTGTTGCTTTAATGTTTAATTATTGTCACATGATTTTAATGGATGATTTAAATGAAATGGTTGCAACCATTGTATTCACTTGCCTGATGAAGCTTTATGGTGAAAGTCTAAGTACTAGCAGCTTTGTTTAAATAATAAAGTTCTACTGGATTTTATTTACATCGTGGTGTTGGCATTATCTTTTTCTTCTGTTTGTTCGCTTACTTTGGATACACCAACTTTACCTACGAGGTGAACCTTTTTTATTATTGGATCTTGGACTTCTGTAATTGCCCTAGTTTGCTCCCTTTTAGTGAGTAGTATCATTTTTGCCTTCTGTAACTTTCTCTCCTCTGGCATCCTCTTTTCCCCAGCTTCACACTTATGTTTGAAATGCTCTAAATTACTTGTCTGTAAGTTTAGCTTTACACCTGCTCCTGAATGAATTCCTAAGTGCTTCCTCTCTCCACACTCTCTTGACACCGCTGCCTTTGTTCCCTATAGCACATGTCTATATATTGCAGCTTCCTCCGCATACTGACCTGTTGCCTTGCTCTTCACTGCTCCTTTTTTCTCTGACCTATATGAGAATGTTCACTTTCATATGGTTTCTTACTACACTGTGTAACACCCGTCTGCTTCTGGACTGTACCTTTATAGCATGCCATTAGTTTGTGGTGATATCTCATGATTATAAAGTGTTGTACATCATAGTGTATACTTGTTATTGTATAGTGAGTGATACTTTGCAATACTTTGTACCCACCTGACAGTTAATCCGTAACATGTACATTTGCATTTTTCATCATATTTCTCTTTTTGGCAAACTGTACTGTTTCTGATCATATTGCAAAAGAAGTAAACTTTTCCAAGGATGCTTATTTAGTATACAAAAAGTTACTGTGCAGTAGTGATTTGCAGTTAAGTGGACAGAGTGTAGGTTTGGGAATAGTTATGGTTTGCTTCCTTTTAATACTTCCTCCTGTATTAGAACCTGTGACTTTGTTACTTAGTAATAGTTCATACAACTGCCATGATTTTTTTTTGTCTGGTAAACACAGCTTGAGTTAGTCACCTCAGAAACAAAAAGACACGTGAAGAGATAAATAAATAGTTTATGTAACAAGCCTAAGAGCAGAGTCTAGCTTTAACAAATTTGCATGACTTAGTAAACTATGGATCATCCATCAGCATCTTTATCTGCTCATTATTAACTTATTTTTCACTCCACTGCAGATGGTCTTTTTATTTTTTTCCCAAATAACCAAGTCATTTTCTGAAGTAAGTATATGTGTTTGTGTACTGGGAGTGACAGTGTTCGATATTGTCTCATCCTTTATTTGTGTAGTGGGTAATACCCCATATACTAACATGCCCGAGGAACTTTGGTCTGTCTCAGTGCCTTATTCAGAGGTATATGGTGTGATGTGGTAAATGGATAATTCAGAGATGAGACTGCACACTGACATGTTTAGAATTGTGAATCTTTTTGCTTTGTGTTATACTGACAGATGATATTACTCAACATAAAAACACTACATTAATAGAGTAGCTGAGTTTTGGTATAAATGTTTGCTGCCCACTACAAAAAAATGCCTGAAAACAGTAAAATTAAAAGCTTGAGTTTTGACATGTAGCCTACTCACCACATTCCTGTTCCTAAATAATTCACCTTGATCCACACAAAAATATGCAACACTGATTTAAAACTGCACATTAATGTCTCATTTAGAGGCACTAAGTCCAGTTTAATACCTGATGTTCTTCGTGTTTCACTGTTGCAGTCATCACATTTGGGTTATCTGCTTGCAGTAGCCCTCAGTCGGCCTGATTAACAAAGTCTTAGCTCCTACGTTGGTTGCTGTCTCCTCTTCCGTGACGTCAGGTCGTCAGGGGTATAAAACATGCAGCTGACATCATTACATCAGTCTTTCTTGCTATGCGGTGCCCAAAGCAGAAGAAGTTTGCAAGTGCCGGTCGGCCGACTCCTGAAATTTTTGATTTCGAGTTTCAGAACCAAAGTCTTCAACTAAAAGCTAAATACCCCATTGGGGAAACTTTTTCTTGCTCTAAACCAATGTCAGTAAAAGTAAATAATTGCATTTCTTGTGGAAAGCAAATCCCTCATAAAGATTTTCATTCGTACTGTATTCCTTGCCTAGACCCTGACCTCGATGTACCTCACTGTTGATTTTGTGCCTTATTTAAACCACAAACTATCCGTCGTCGGTATATTTTCGCTTCTAAATGTTTTGGTGCTTGGTTTAATTATCCCGATATGTCTTCGGTAAGCCATCCGACTACCGACATTCTGAAAAAAATGCAAAGATAAAGACAGAGACAGGCCGTAGAGGCGCTGGTACTCAGTGAAGCACTTTCGCAGCCCCTGATACCCACTACTTCAGATTCGCAGGCCTCTAATGAGACCAATTCAGAGTCCGGTATGCCGCAAGATGCTTCAATTGTGGAACCTGCGGATGTCTCTACCTTGGATGGGTCCAGAGCCGCTGTGCAGGCACCAGCTTCTGAGGGTGTATTCAGGCCTAATGACTTGCATATTAAACCGATGCCATCTTCTTCTTCAAGGCCTAAAACTCGAACCATGGCTAGAAAACTGACACCCAGACCGCATGGTCAGGCCACTATGCCTAAAAAAGAAATGATAAGAATGACTAAAGACCTTATTACTTTAATCAGGGGAAGCCAACCTTCCCCCTCTAAGAGATCTAGGACTGAATTTGCTTATGATACTTCTGACCAGGATTCTGAAATTTCTGTCTCCTCTGATGACCAGGATTTACCCTTATCTACCTATGAGGATTCTGATGCTGAGGACTCTATTCCCTCTGCTTCTCCCCCAGAGGATTTCTCTTTTGGTGAAACCTTTCATACTCTCAGGGAGCATTTTCGCTGGGAAAGTCAGGATTTCTCTGATTCTAAAAATAGGCTTAGGGATTTCTTACTCCTGCCCCAGCACAGGCCTTTAGCTATACCTCCTGTACTGGACATTGTTGATGATGCCTTTTCAGAATCTAGCATGGCCCCTGACTCTTTACCTCCTGCTCCCAGGAAACCTGATAGATATTACAGGGTTCCTGACTCTCATAAGTTCCTTTTCAAAAATCCTACTGCAGATCTTGAAACCATTTCACAAGGACCCAAGGGCATTAAAGCTTCTACTGCCAAAAATCCTACCCCCTCTGATAGAGACTCCAGGGCACTGGATAGATGGGGTAAGAAGTTATACACTTCTGCAACTTTGGCCATTAAGGCCTTGAATTGGCAGTTTCATATGATAAATTATCAGCAACATATTATTGGATTGCTTAAACAGAAAATGATGTTGATTCCTGATTGTGCTGAAAATAAGGATTTACAGGATTTAATGCATTCTGCTGATCAAATTGGTAAACATACGTTGCAGTGTGGCTTTGATTCACTAGAAGCATCTTGCTGGGCTGCTGTAACTCGGTCTGTACTTAGAAGACATGCTTGGCTTAAGGAGCATTCCTTGCCAGATTATGTTAAAGAGAAATTACTGGATGCTCCCATAAATCAGGACCACCTGTTTGGCAAAAAGGAAGAAGAATTTCTTAAAAAGCTGGAGGAAAAAGCTAAATATTTGCAAACCATTAAAGATTTTTTACAAGTACAACCTCCAGGATTTAGTAGGCATTGGCCTTCTAAGAACTGGTCCTTTCCTGCCTCTTCCAGACCTTCTTAGTCCAAACCCAGATCCAGCAGAGCATCCAGGCTTCAGTCCCAGGGTATGCACAGGACTAAGCAGTGGGGGGCCTCCACTTCCAAACCTGGGAGTAATAAAACTCCCCCCTATGGTAAACTGTCTCAATGACTTCTTTTTAAAACTTCCAAGCACTTCTCAACTGACTGCCCCTTTGGGGGGAAGATTACACTTCATGCAAAGAACTGGGGACTCATTACCCAGGACAAATGGGTTTTTAATATAGTGTCCCAAGGATACAGATTTCACTTCCACACGTCACCAACTCCAAGCGGTTGGCCAGATCTACCTCCAAATCAGTGAGCAGAGGCCCAGAAGCAAGTAATCTCTCTCTTAAGCATAGGGGCTATTCAGTTGGTACCAGAAGAGGAAAAGGGGCAAGGTTTATACTCGAGACTTTTCCTGGTACCCAGAAAAGACAATTCATGGCGTCCTATCCTGGACCTGTCTACTCTAAATTCCAAAATTCAAGATGCTGACTCCTCACCAATTGATTCCTATGCTAGGCAAAGATGCCTGGTTGGCAACACTAGATTTAAAGGACGCATACCTGCACATCCCAATCAGGGAATCTTGCAGAAGATACCTACGCTTCAAAGCAGGCTGCACTGCCCTTTGGCTTATCTACTGCGCCCAAGGTTTTCACAAAGTGCCTAGCTCCAGTCATTGCATTTTGCAGGCAAATGCGCACACAAAGAAGTTAGGTGCTACACCAAAGTCCAGCTTACGAGAAGAAATCAAAGTAGAACAAAGAACGTTGCTGGACATTGCTGTTCCTTCTTTAAAACGTTTATTCAGTACCACAAAAATTCAATAAAAAAGGATAAGCGCTTTCGGGACTACTCCCTTCCTCAGATAAATTACACATAAAAACAATGTTCTATTTAAAAAACAACACATCCAATGAAATTCAATGATAGACCTGTCTATTTTGAAGCATAGGTCTTATTGGTACTACATCATTTAATCCAGGTGCATGTATAGCCATCAATTCAACAATCCACTTTGATTCAGCTAATTCAGTTTTATGCTTCAAGTCACCCCCCCATTGGTGAGCCTGATGTTAACCACTGCCCTAAACAAAAAGTTATGAGTGGGAAATTCCTCTATATGTCTACTAAAGTGCATTATGAGGATCTTTATTCCTAATGCTGGACATATGTTGAAAAATCCTAGTTTTCAACATTTGATTCGTCTTTCCCACATAAAAACTAGGGCAATGTTCACACTCTGCCAAGTATACCAGGTCAGTGGTATGGCATGTTGCCTTGCCTTTCAACATGTACTGCCTACCTGTTACAGGGTGTGTAAACACTGTATTTCTAATGTTGATATGGTCACAAGCTCTGCATCTCCTACAAGGTACAGTTCCTGCAGAAATTGAAGAAACTGATCTATTATTAATGGACTTTTCTTTACATAATATGTCTTTTAGATTTTTGTTCCTTCTATATCTAAAGCAGGGTCCATGTCCTACTATGTTATTTAAATTCCCATCACTGGTCAAAATATTCCAGTTGTTACGGACAATATGACATATGTCTCCTATATTGCTACTATACGTAAATAACAACTGTGGTTCTTTAAAGACCTTAACACTATCATTTTTTTCTTTTTCTGTTGTTTCAGTGCGTTGTAACGAAGGTTTATATTTGTTACCCCTATGATGCTTACTGTCATTAATAATTTTGTTCACTCTCTTACACTGATAGCCTCTATCTTGCAGGCAGCCTTTAAGTGTCATTAACTCCTTTTCATAATCTTCGTCATCTAAACAGATCCTGGAGATCCTACTAGCCTGTCCTTGCACTATGTTTGAATATGTGTATTGTGGATGCATACTGTTATATGAAAGTAGGCTATTTTTCCAACATTCCTTTTTAAACAACTTAGATTTAAAACCTTCCTCTTTCTGTATTATATTCACATCTAAAAAATCTATGCTTTCAGTGGAGGCTTTTATAGTAAACCTAAAAAACGTGGTCGTGGAATGTAAATAATCTACAAATTGTTGCAATATGTCTAAACTCCCATCCCATAAAATAAAAATGTCATCCACGAAACGCACATACATCTTCAAATACTGTCGCCAAGACTCACTATTCAAAATATATACTTTCTCCCATTGTGATAGTACAAGGTTAGCATATGTATTGGCACAGGGGGTACCCATGGCCACCCCCTGTGCCTGTCCATACATTGAATCACCCCCTATGAAAACATTGTTTTCCAAGACTAAACCTAGTAAAGTTTTTATTAAACAAATCTTCTCATCTGAAGCCCCTGATTCCAACAATAGGGTGCCGACCATCTCTATACCATAGCTATTATTTATTACAGTAAATAAGTCGTTAACATCTAATGTAACCATCAACAATTTCACTTCATTTGATGTATTTTTCTCCACTCGACCTAATTGTCAAAAAATCTCCCGTATCCTTCAATATATTATCCACACAGTCTACATAGGGTCTAAGATGGTATTCTACCCATATGGAAATATTTTCAGTGACCCACCCCCTCCCCGAAACTATCGGTCTAAGGGGTGGGTCTTCCAAAGATTTGTGTATCTTTGGGAGAGCTTTGAAAATGGGGATAACGGCTTTCTCCATCCAGAGAAAATCAAAAGTCTCATCATTAATCTTCATACCAAAATGCAAGGCTTTCAAAGCTAAATGCACATTATCAACCGCTTTTTTCACTCCTAAGGGATTAATACATATGTATGTGCCTTCATCTGCTAACAATTGCTTCAACCTGCAATTATACCAACTAGCATCAAGGACAACCACCGCTCCTCCCTTGTCTGCTGGTTTTATTGTGATCTCCCTGTTGTTGCTTAGGCTTTTAAGACTTTCCCTCTGTGTTTGGGTCAAATTGTAATATTTACTAGTGCTGCCTTGCATAAAATATTCCATCAAATCCTGTTCACATCCCCTTAAAAACAAATTCAAGGTGGGTGTGAGTGGAGGTACATAAGCACTTGGTTTTCTTAGGGTTGAGTTATATTCATTATGCATACCATATACTATTCTTAACGTTAAATTACGACAAAATAACATGATATCCATCATGACTTCATTAAAAACACTGTTATTACTGGGTATAAATGTTAACCCCCTGTTTAAAATCATTATTTCATTGTCATTCAAAACATAATTAGATAAGTTATAAACAATACCATAGTCCAGGTTATGGTCAGTCAGTCCAACATCTTTCTTTTCCTGTCTGCCATCCGATCTTCGCTTAAACATCTTTTCCAAGCCCCCTTCTTTTTCAAGGGAGCAGGTAGCATCTCCAAAAAATGTTGCTTACCCCGCTGTTCCTTCGGACATGCTCCCATGGCTCCTGACATGCTACACCCTTGCTGTATCACACCCGAAGTTGTGGCCTTCATGGAAGCATTATCCAAGGCATCAGCGGACTGTGTAGGTATGGTACTGCCTACTGTTGTTGTTCGTTCGTCAGGTCTATCTAGAGTATATGCCCTTGCATCAAATTGGAGTTCAGTGGGAACAGACACCTGGTTAGCTGGAGGCACAAAACCCTTTACACATCTATTCTCCTCACTCATTGTAGGTGCATCAGTCACTTGTAATTGCTGCTCCTCAACAACGCTGACTCGTTGGTTCAATCTAGCATGCTGGCGCGTGTTCTCCCCTCTGCGTAGGTTATCATTGGTTGGTGAATCACGAAATCTGGGCCAAACGAAGATATTCCCATTCGAGAAATCTTCGTAATCTCTTCTGATTTTACCTAGTTTTTGTTTCTTTATTCTTTCATCATTGGTCATAAAGGTAACATACAACTGATTAATGTGTTCTTTACTTCTATGATCAGTATAATTATGTTCCAATTTATGCTGAAGTTCCGATATTTCTTTCTTAAGACTTTCTACTTCTGGGGCAAAATATTCAATTAATAGTTCCATGTACTTGAAACTGGTACTCAAATTCAACGATTGCCATTTAGCCAAAAGTTCCGGATAGCGGTCACCTTGCGATGGCATGCATAGTATTCTCATCCCTCTAGGGACAATACCATAATCTATGCATGCCTCGAAATGGAAAGTCTGCCATTGTAAACGCTGTAATTTATTTACTTTATATGACAATTCTCTCACCAAATCATCCAGGGTTTTATCTACCGCCATGGGTATTTGGCGTGCTGTTGTACTATCTCTTTGATGTTCAAACCCCAGATTCAGAAGCGGATTAACTTTTTCAGTATATATATTATAACTCCATTTAACGGTCTCACCTCCCAACATTTGCTGCTCAGTAGAGCGTTGTATCTCAGCGTTATCATGCCCTTCCATAGCATGTGCAGCACCAACACAATAGAAATATGCACACAAAGAAGTTAGGTGCTACACCAAAGTCCAGCTTACGAGAAGAAATCAAAGCAGAACAAAGAACGTTGCTGGACACTGCTGTTCCTTCTTTAAAACGTTTATTCAGTACCACAAAAATTCAATAAAAAAGGATAAGCGCTTTCGGGACTACTCCCTTCCTCAGATAAATTACACATAAAAACAATGTTCTATTTAAAAAACAACACATCCAATGAAATTCAATGATAGACCCGCCTATTTTGAAGCGTAGGTCTTATTGGTACTACATCATTTAATCCAGGTGCATGTATAGCCATCAATTCAACAATCCACTTTGATTCAGCTAATTCAGTTTTATGCTTCAAGTCACCCCCCTATTGGTGAGCCTGATGTTAACCACTGCCCTAAACAAAAGTTATGAGTGGGAAATTCCTCTATATGTCTACTAAGTGCATTATGAGGATCTTTATTCCTAATGCTGGACATATGTTGAAAAATCCTAGTTTTCAACATTTGATTCGTCTTTCCCACATAAAAACTAGGGCAATGTTCACACTCTGCCAAGTATACCAGGTCAGTGGTATGGCATGTTGCCTTGCCTTTCAACATGTACTGCCTACCTGTTACAGGGTGTGTAAACACTGTATTTCTATTGTTGATATGGTCACAAGCTCTGCATCTCCTACAAGGTACAGTTCCTGCAGAAATTGAAGAAACTGATCTATTATTAATGGACTTTTCTTTACATAATATGTCTTTTAGATTTTTGTTCCTTCTATATCTAAAGCAGGGTCCATGTCCTACTATGTTATTTAAATTCCCATCACTGGTCAAAATATTCCAGTTGTTACGGACAATATGACATATGTCTCCTATATTGCTACTATACGTAAATAACAACTGTGGTTCTTTAAAGACCTTAACACTATCAATTTTTTCTTTTTCTGTTGTTTCAGTGCGTTGTAACAAAGGTTTATATTTGTTACCCCTATGAAGCTTACTGTTATTAATAATTTTGTTCACTCTCTTACTCTGATAGCCTCTATCTTGCAGGCAGCCTTTAAGTGTCATTAACTCCTTTTCATAATCTTCGTCATCTAAACAGATCCTGGAGATCCTACTAGCCTGTCCTTGCACTATGTTTGAATATGTGTATCGTGGATGCATACTGTTATATGAAAGGAGGCTATTTTTCCAACATTCCTTTTTTAAACAACTTAGATTTAAAACCTTCCTCTTTCTGTATTATATTCACATCTAAAAAATCTATGCTTTCAGTGGAGGCTTTTATAGTAAACCTAAAAAACGTGGTCGTGGAATGTAAATAATCTACAAATTGTTGCAATGTGTCTAAACTCCCATCCCATAAAATAAAAACGTCATCCACGAAACGCACATACATCTTCAAATACTGTCGCCAAGACTCACTATTCAAAACATATACTTTCTCCCATTGTGATAGTACAAGGTTAGCATATGTATTGGCACAGGGGGTACCCATGGCCACCCCCTGTGCCTGTCTATACATTGAATCACCCCCTATGAAAACATTGTTTTCCAAGACTAAACCTAGTAAAGTTTTTATTAAACAAATCTTCTCATCTGAAGCCCCTGATTCCAACAATAGGGTGCCGACCATCTCTTTACCATAGCTATTATTTATTACAGTAAATAAGTTGTTAACATCTAATGTAACCATCAACAATTTCACTTCATTTGATGTATTTTTCTCCACTCTACCTAATTCTGTCAAAAAATCTCCCGTATCCTTCAATATATTATCCACACAGTCTACATAGGGTCTAAGATGGTATTCTACCCATATGGAAATATTTTCAGTGACCCACCCCCTCCCCGAAACTATGATTCAATGTATAGACAGGCACAGGGGGTGGCCATGGGTACCCCCTGTGCCAATACATATGCTAACCTTGTACTATCACAATGGGAGAAAGTATATGTTTTGAATAGTGAGTCTTGGCGACAGTATTTGAAGATGTATGTGCGTTTCGTGGATGACGTTTTTATTTTATGGGATGGGAGTTTAGACACATTGCAACAATTTGTAGATTATTTACATTCCACGACCACGTTTTTTAGGTTTACTATAAAAGCCTCCACTGAAAGCATAGATTTTTTAGATGTGAATATAATACAGAAAGAGGAAGGTTTTAAATCTAAGTTGTTTAAAAAGGAATGTTGGAAAAATAGCCTACTTTCATATAACAGTATGCATCCACGATACACATATTCAAACATAGTGCAAGGACAGGCTAGTAGGATCTCCAGGATCTGTTTAGATGATGAAGATTATGAAAAGGAGTTAATGACACTTAAAGGCTGCCTGCAAGATAGAGGCTATCAGAGTAAGAGAGTGAACAAAATTATTAATGACAGCAAGCGTCATAGGGGTAACAAATATAAACCTTGGTTACAACGCACTGAAACAACAGAAAAAGAAAAAATTGATAGTGTTAAGGTCTTTAAAGAACCACAGTTGTTATTTACGTATAGTAGCAATATAGGAGACATATGTCATATTGTCCGTAACAAATGGAATATTTTGACCAGTGATGGGAATTTAAATAACATAGTAGGACATGGACCCTGCTTTAGATATAGAAGGAACAAAAATCTAAAAGACATATTATGTAAAGAAAAGTCCATTAATAATAGATCAGTTTCTTCAATTTCTGCAGGAACTGTACCTTGTAGGAGATGCAGAGCTTGTGACCATATCAACATTAGAAATACAGTGTTTACACACCCTGTAACAGGTAGGCAGTACATGTTGAAAGGCAAGGCAACATGCCATACCACTGACCTGGTATACTTGGCAGAGTGTGAACATTGCCCTAGTTTTTATGTGGGAAAGACAAATCAAATGTTGAAAACTAGGATTTTTCAACATATGTCCAGCATTAGGAATAAAGATCCTCATAATGCACTTAGTAGACATATAGAGGAATTTCCCACTCATAACTTTTTGTTTAGGGCAGTGGTTAACATCAGGCTCACCAATAGGGGGGTGACTTGAAGCATAAAACTGAATTAGCTGAATCAAAGTGGATTGTTGAATTGATGGCTATACATGCACCTGGATTAAATGATGTAGTACCAATAAGACCTACGCTTCAAAATAGGCGGGTCTATCATTGAATTTCATTGGATGTGTTGTTTTTTAAATAGAACATTGTTTTTATGTGTAATTTATCTGAGGAAAGGAGTAGTCCCGAAAGCGCTTATCCTTTTTTATTGAATTTTTGTGGTACTGAATAAACGTTTTAAAGAAGGAACAGCAGTGTCCAGCAACGTTCTTTGTTCTACTATTTTGCAGGCAAAGAAATATTCAAATATACCCATACCTGGATGATTGTCTAATTCAGGCAGAAAGCCAGGACATACTTTTGAATCATCTGGCTTTTGTAGAAAGGGTGCTAACTTGTCTGGGGTACACCATAAACAAAAAGAAATCACATCTTGTACCCTGCCAACAAATTATGTTCCTGGGAGCAAGCTTGAATACAACTTCCCAGATGGCTTTCCTCACACCAGAGAAACAAATTCACTTGACAACCTTTTTCAAACAAGTGACTACAAAAACCCTGCTATCTGCAAGGCAAATACTACAAGCCTTGGGGTTCATGGCCTCCTGCATTTTTCTAATTCCGTATGCAAGACTGCATATGAGGAAACTACAATGATATCTAAAAAGCCTATGGTGTCAACATTCTCAGGATCTAGAAGCAATGATTCCTATCATACCTTGCCTATGCCTAGAGTTCCTTTGGTGAGCAGAGGCCTGCCACCAAAACAAGGGACTACCATTCATACTACCCCCTGCCACCCAAACCCTAATAACAGATGCATCAGACTATGCATGGGGGGGCCAACCTGGCAGGGAAGTGCATTCAGGGCAAATGGAACCCAAGTCAAATGCACCTGCACATCAATCTAAAAGAAATGTTAGCTGTACAGAATGCTCTGACAGCCTTCAAGGACCACATTCTTCCAGGACAATTAATGGTAAAGACAGCCAGCACCACTGTTATGTGGTACATAAACAAGCAGGGGGGTACACATTCTTACTCCCTCTGCAGACTAGCCATGGCATTGTGGAACACAGCCTTGAGCTGCCAGGTGCATCTACAAGCTCAATTCCTGCCAGGAAAACTGAATACACTGGCAGACGGACTAAGCAGAAATCTCATGGACCCACATGAGTTGAAACTGGAACCAAGGATTTTCAACATGCTGACAAACAAATGGGGGAGCCCAGATATAGACCTGTTTGCCTCCCCCCAGAACTATGAATTGGAAAAATTTTGCACAAGGACTCCCCACAGACAAGTTTATGCCTTTCCTCCTCTTCCTCTGCTCTCCAAAGTACTACTAAAGATCAAACAAGACAAACCAATGATGATTTTGATTGCACCAGCCTGGTCATGCCAACACTGGTACCCCCCTCTTGCGTAGTGTGTCACTGTTGGCCCCATGGCACCTGCCTCAGACTCCTACCCTGCTGTCTCAGCAGGAGAACCAGATTCTGCACCCACAGCCTCAAACACTGAACCTAGCAGCCTGGCTAATTACCTAATCTGTCCTTTACCATCCCTCAGTAAACCAGTGATGAATATCATTTTAGAGACAAGGAGGCCTAGTACTAGAAAATCTTATGCTATAAAATGGAAAAGATTCTGTGCCTGGAACCATTCTCAAGGGATGAGCACAGCAGTGCCCAATTTACCTCAGATTTTACAATACTTAACTGAGATGCTCCACAAGGGCCTGTCTTTTTCCTCAATAAAAATCCACACCTCAGCCATTTCAGTTCATTATAACACAGAACCTCCCCTCTCCTCTCATCCATTGCCCAAGCAGTTCCTCAGAGGGGCCAAAAAATTTTAAGACCACCCAGGAGAGCTCCAACTCCAGCCTAGGACCTTAACTTTGTATTGGAGAAACTCACCCTTCCTCCTTTCTAGCCAGCTGCTACTGCAGGTTTAAAATTCCTTTCTTGGAAAACAGCTTTCCTTTTAGCAGTCACTTCAGCAAGAAGGGTATCTGAATTACAGGCCCTTATGGCAGTGGAGCCTTTCATCATTTTTCATGTGGACAGGGTGTCCCTCAGGACCAATCCCTCTTTCATGTCAAAGGTGGTATACAGTGTGGCCCTTAATCAGTCCATTCATTTGCCAACCTTCTTTCCTAATCCACAGAACAAAGGGAAATGGATACTGCACTCCTTAGATGTGCAAAGACAACTTAGATTCTACTTGGACAGGACTAAACCTCAAAGGAAATCTGAACAACTGCTGGTGACATTTGCTGCAAGGACAGAGGGGAAGGCTATTTCAAAGCAAACCATCTCCAAATGGATAGGCCATTGCATTCATTTCTGCTATAAGCACCATGGAAAACCTATCCCACAGGGGATCAGACCCCACTCAACCAGGGCTGCATCTACCTCTACAGCCTTTCTCAGAGGCGTACCTACCAGGGACATCCTAGAAGCTGCTACCTGGAGTTCTGTGCATACTTTCACCAAGCATTACCATTTGCCAATTTTCTCTAAATCCAGAGCTGGCTTTGCCTCTGCAGTCTTGCAGGGCCTTATAGCTGGTCCTAATACTGTCTAAATTCCTCCTCCCATCCTTAGCTTTGGGAATCTACCCAAATGTGATGACTGCAACAGTGAAACATGAAGAGCATAGTACAGTTGTGTACACTTACCATAAATGTAGATGTTCGAGTGCATTCACTGTTGCTTTCCTGGCTACCCTCCCTCCAGCCCCCTGACTTCTTTTGGCTGTACCTCATCTCTCCTTTACAATGCTTAAAAGCCTTTTGGTGTATTTGCTTTTTTGTTGGAGGTATAACCTTGTATATTTATAGATTTAATTGCTTCCCATTAGGAGGTCACCTGACATCTGGGGCAAGAAAAACTGATGTAATGACGTTGGCTGCATGTTTTATACCCCTGATGACCTGACATTACGGAAGAGGAGACAGCAACCGATGAAGGACCCAAGACTTTGTTAATCAGGCCGACTGAGGGCTACTGCAAGCAGATAACCCAAATGTTATGACTACAACAATGAATACACTCGAACATCTACATTTATAGTAAGTGTACACAACTGTACTTTCTGTCTTCACATTTCACATTCAGAATAAAGGGAAAGCAATCTGATAAACCCAGGTGAGACTGCAATGATGCAGTACCAGTACTGTTGTGGTACCGGTACTGTTATGCATGGTTCTCCGAAAACCAGGAAAAAAGTACTTTATTTAGGGATGAGATATGAAGGCTGTGGAAAAAAACAAATGATATTGCAGTCTGATATATAATCTTCCCGATCCATCAACAAATGGGAACATTTAATGTATCCGATGAGTGTTTACAAGGAAATCCCATAAGCCTTAAAAATGGAGCGCGTTATTTACAAGTTTCCTTTTTTGTCACTTTTACTGTACTGCACTTTACTGTGTACTTTTGTTGAAATAGAAAAAAAAACAAAGTAGAAACAGCACAATCTTTACAACAAATGTTAACAAAACAGAACATTCCTTAAGTTCACCTAAGACCATTGTGTTGCATTCACTCAACCAAAATACCACTTTGGTAATAAAATAAGCTGTGAAACTGTTAACATATTTTTGCCTCCACATTGTATAATGCAAAGGAAAATCCCCTAAAGCTACTGTTTATTTATAAGCACCTCCATGGTCAGCATGTGTCTTGGGAAAAGGAGGGACTAACCTTCAACAAACCACAGATCAATAGTCTGTGCTCAACAAGTACTGAGTTAATGAAACTGGCCTCTAAGAGTTGAGCAAATCTCCGTGTTTCATGTGTTTGCATCAGTTCCAATACATTTTCATTAAGATCTAATAGTGACTAAATATGCAGGACGTATCAGCAGAAAAGTATGTTAATCCAGTTGTACTGTGCCTCCTACAGCAGTTATTGGGTGCAGAGTGCCGCATTTATTTATAGATTTTTTATTTTTTATTTTTATTAATGTATTTGTTGTATACTTGGCAGTAGGTTACTTGTAAGGTAGGCTACAGATCATAAATTCAAAAGGGGTTCTCTTTCTAGCTCTTGAAGAAGCATTGCCAGGTATAGCTTCTACATGGAATTGTGATGTACAAAAACTACAGATGTTACAAACACAATGTATAGATTTGGTGCTGGAACACCAGGGATGGAACATCACTGCCTCACATTTATGGAGTCTGGTTGCTTGCTTATCACCATAAGGGTGTCTGATTATTAACACTCACAAGCTACTATGTTTCATTGCTGTCAAGCTCAGCTCAAGAAGTGTAAGGTAGGGGAAAAAAGGCACAAATGAATAGAGTCAAATGCAGTGACCCTTGCGGCAACTGATTATACTTTGCCATTCCTGTCCAGTACATTTTTCATTACAAGTCCTGAGGTCTACAATGCTCTGTTTAAGATGGTTAAGTGCACTTTCTATTTTCCCCTAGACAACTCCAAAAAGCTGAATTCAGCCATATTGGAGAAGTTACATGATGTACAGCGTCACTGCTTTTATGGTGATAGCCGGTCTTAGTTGGCTGGGCTCATGATGATATTCATAATTGTTTAACCGTAACCATATTATGTAAATTTGTTTCCTAGATGTTGGTTTCTTGCTAAGTTAGTCTAATACTGTGATTTTTGATGTCACTGCTTCTCAGTCTTTAAATGCAAATTATCTCCACACCTAAAGTCATTGCACAGGTGCAACTGTTTACAGGACAGGGATTGACCAAATGTTGTCACTGGCTCAACTGGTAGCAGGCTCACCTGTGGTGCCAAAGATCAGAGGGTTTCTTTTACAGCAAACCCCTTCTCCCATGGCTGTTACAATTTATCTTTTTAGTTATTCAGTTGTTTTTTCACTGAATAGGTGAGTTGGTTGGAGGACCCTTTTCAGCCACAACCTGATCTCAGAGGCAGAAACAATGCATATACTTCTTCAAATTCAACATTATTAAAAAAAATCTGTGAAAAACATAAAAAGAAGATGAACAGTGGATAACATTTACATGGTCTTTCAAATTTGAACTTACATTCACTTCCAGAGAACACTGGAAATTACAGAAAACAATCAGCATACAAAAAAGTAATATGAAAAGGTAAACGGTGGGCAACGTGTATATCGTCTGTCAAAGTGGAAATGTTTAGTAGCTGAGAACATTAGAAATTGTGCAAAATAGTCAGAATACAGAAAGAGAGAGAGTGAATACACAAGAAAATACCTTGGTCTTAACCACAATAACACACATTAGTTTAAACCTACTTCAGATTCTAATACCTATTAACCTTGTGTTTGTAACAATGTGATAGCTCAAGCATTCCACCACAGTCTCTTTAGAAGTTAGATTCATAGGTTCGTAGGTGTGTACTAAGCTAATGGCCCTGGAGCCTTTACAAGCCTAGCCCATAGGATTACCCTGGCGTTTTTCCACCCAACCTTAGTTCCCAGTGCCTTTGCCGAATAGAGCCACTGGAATGATCCCCGGGGTGAATTTTTTATTTCCCATCCACTCATCAAGATTTCTCTTGAAGATGGCCAGTGAGGTGCTATGCTCGACATGTATGAGAAGTCTGCCCCATAGCATGGGCAGTCTCTAGGTTATGAACCTGTACCTCCAGCATGTTCTGTTAATTGTGGTAATGAGGGTGAGGTCTGTGGAGGATTGGGATTTCTTTAGATGTAGCATTTCTAACAGAGCTGGGTCAGACATGGCTTTGTAAGTCAAGCAGAGATCGCCTATAAGTAGGTGATATGAGACAGAGAATAGCTGGAGGTTTTTTTTTTAGTCTGTCCATATAGGACAAATGTTTAAGGCCTAGAATCCTCTTTGTGAGGTACTTTTGTGGCCTATCCAGTTGTTGCAGGTGTCTTGTGAGGTACATGCCAAATGGGACATTGTACTCGACGATTGGCCTAATGAGGGAAGAGTAGAGGGAGACAATGACCTCTTTCTTCCTGGATGCAAAACCTTAGTAATGAGATGTGCCACATAGAAGGACTTTCTGACTACACTGGCAATGTGGTTGTCAAAAGAGAGGTTGTGTCAACCTGTGTTCCCAGATCTCTTATAATGCCTTTTGTGTTCAGTGGACTACCATCAGTGTGGTAATTCAAGGGTACCAGGTTTTTCCTAAGGGGGATGACGACACATTTTTTGGCATTGAGCTTAAGGCCATGGTTCTGACACCAGTCATTGGTCTCAGTGAGGCCTTTCTGTAGGATGTCAACATCACATGGAGAGTTAATAATAGCTACTAACTTGCAATCATCTGTGAACTTTGTCAGCCAGAGTCCCTTCGTGTTGGCCTGGACTTCAGAGAAGTAGATATCAAACAGGAGAGAACCCAGGACCAAACCCTGTGGGACTCCACTCATGACTGGTCAGCAGTCTGACTTGGAGTCAGCTACTTTCACACTGTGGGTTCTATCTGTGAGCCAGTTTGCAACCCACCTAGTGATATACGGGTTGATGCCTAGCTTAGTGAGTTTTTGTATGATTCCTGAGTGGTGAATGGAATCAAAGGCCTTGGCCAGATCAAGGTAGGCTGTATGAACCATCTTGCCTTCATCCACAGCTCTGGTGACTGACTCAAAGAAGTTGACCAAGTTGATCAGGCATGATCTGCCCTTCACAAAACCAAACTGTGTAGGATCCAGAGTTTGGAGATTCCCTATATCCTTGTTTATTAGGTCTATGATGATGTGTTCCATAGCTTTGCATATCAGACTCGTCAGGCTAATGGGGAGATAGTTCCCAGGGTCTGTAGTCATTACTCGTTTGTGGAGAGGGATGACTGTAGCAGTGCTCCATTTGGTAGGGACAAAGCCTGAGGTGATGCTGTGATTGAACAGGGCACACAGGTGAGATGCCAGTTCACTCTGTAGTTCATGTAGAACACAGCCAGGGATATTGTCAGGTCCCATAGAAGCTGTATTCTTGGCCTTGGGCAGTGCTGTTTTAACCTGTGCAGCAGTAATACTGGATTGCTGGCAATCTACTTGTATTGTGATTGGTCCTTTGGGGGGAGAGGGGTAAAGTTGGCACTGAATCTGTCGGCTAATATATTGGCAATATCTGTTGGCTCAGTATAGGAGATACCATTGTGCAGTAGCTCAGAGAAAATCTGGGTATTGCCATGGAGATTCTTTACATAACTATAGAAGGCCGTGGTTGTCTTTACTATCTGCTGCAATTCTGTTTTCATAGCTAGCATTAGAGGATGTAATGAGGAATCTCATCTTTTTGTTGTGGCTAATAAGGGAGTTTTTCCAGTCCTGGGACTTCACCTTATTCCGCATCAATAACAAAATTGCCAAATTCGCCACAGGGGCATTCTACCGTAGTCACCACTGTCTCTCACTTACTGAACTGGGCTGGCTTGAACTCCCTCACCTCCTTATGTGGTATCAACTCTCACTCGCCCACAAACTAGTAAACCATCCACTAAATGTCCCATCCCTCCAGAATCTACTCCAACCCTATCGCACCACCAGACCACTAAGATCCAGCAACAAAAATCACTTGCAGATCACTAAAGCCAATAACTCTGCTGGTGAAGCACTATTCTCTTGCACCATAGCCAAATTATGGAACTCCCACCCGCCCACAACTATCTCCATACCATCTTGCACCCACTTCAAAACTTTACTAAAAGCGCACCTAAAAACATGCTGGCTATGCCCTTGCAACTCCCACTCTAATATCACCCACCCCATCCAACCACTACTTTTCTTTCCACTCCACTAACTACCTTGATTATAGCAAGCTCAGATGCTCATAAGCCTAGTACTTATTATACAGCAGGAACTTCTTATTGTAACATTTGTTAATGTCTGTTATGTACTTCACAGATATAGATTCTAGTTGTCTATTGATGTACTATGTTCTTCATCTGTAAATATGTTGTAAGTAATTGCTATGTTAAATTGTTAATCGCTATGTAATCCAATGTAACTACTGTCTGTTTATTTTAACTGTGGAGCTTTTCTCCCCGGGCCTCCGCTGAAAATGGACCTACGTCCAGTCGGACACTCCCGGTCAACAAATGTAAATAAATAAATAAATAAATAAAATCAGTTTCCTCCTTCTGTTGTAGAGTTTGTTTATGGCAGGGGACAACCAGATTGGCTTCCTTTTTTGGAAGAGAGCTTCTTAGTTCTATTGGTTATGGCGAGATCCATGCATTTGTGTATGTGTTTGTACAGTGCATTGGTGTATAATTCAGTGGTCATGCAACTATTCTCCATTTGCATGGGTGCCGTGAAGTTAGCCACCTCTGTTTTTAGGAGCCCAAAGTAAGCTTTGAAGAAGTTTTTCATGGTGGTTACCTTTGCGGGGGCGGTGGGAGGGATGTGGATTTCCAAGGTGATTAGTTTGTGGTCAGATCTAACCAGGAGAAGTTGACTATTCTTGTAGAGCAACGGTCGCCCATGTTAGTAATGACCAGGTCAAGGATGTTGCTACCTCTAGTGGGGGTAAGAACGAGCTGGTCCAGGGCATTGGAATTAATGAATTCTAGGAAGTGTTGGGCAACCGTATTGGTACATGAGTAGTTTTCCCAGTTAATGGAGGGGTAGTTGAAGTCGCCCAGTATGAGAGTGTTAGGTTGGACCCTAATATTCTTCAGGGGGCTTAGGAACATGAAGTGTGAGTCTTGGGACATGGTTGGTGACCTATAGCAGGCTACGGTCTGAATCGCTGTCTTACCCAATGTTAGCTGCACCTGAAGTGTTTCAGATGCATTATGCTGGGCTACCAGTCTGGATGTGTGTGCATCTTTTATGAATATGGAAACACTACCACTTTTGGAGCTTCGGTCCAAGTTCTGGGGACAAGAGGTGTGGAATGAATTATAGCCTGGTAGTGCAGGGGTGCTTTTTGCTGCCTAGAACCAGGTCTCTGTTACAACACAAATGTCTATGTTCTCCATTTTAAGGAGTGCTTAGACTTCTAGTGTTGAGTAGCTGTTACAGTGGTAATTTGGTCTTTGGAACACTGCCTAAAAAGGCACTATAGGGGTGGCAAAAGCCTTGCCCAGTATCTGGAAACCCAAGGGTGACAGATGCAGGCCACCTTTGGCAAAACAGCGAGGTCTGTCAATCATGTCATCCCAGGCAGACAGATACTGAATCCCCTTAGAATGACACCAGAAACTTAGCCAATTGTTGAAACAATCATTTTCTACTTGTACTGTGGTATCATTCTGGGTGATGGTAGGATGCTGCTCGAGGCTAGGGTCATACCGGCCTGGGCCACATAATGCAAATGCTCCTCCATGTTTATTTTCATGTAGTCCAGGGAGATACTTCTCAGGTCATTCACACCCACATGTACAATGACAGAGCCATATTTGTACCTGTTGTTGAGGGACCTGATTGCGTGAGTTATGTGGTGGATCCTGGCACCTGACAGGCAGCTGAATGTTACTTTCTGCTTATTCAATCTAGTGAGTGAGACATCAGTGTGCCTCTCTATCGAGTCACCTATGACTAGTGTGTTGGGCATGCTGTTTTGCTTTAGGGGCTTTGGTTGAGTGGCACACTGTTTAGAACAGTTATGTGTCTCGTAATTAGTGTTGTGTTGTGGTGGTTGAATGCGATTCTGCCTTGGAGGTCTCTGCTGTTTGGGTAGAATTTTATTGAGAGCCTCCATGAAGGTGGGTGTGTCGTTTGTGTTTTTATATGAAGGCAGTGCTGGTGTGTGTTCTGGAGGGCTATGTGTTCCATGCGGTGTAGTGCAAGTGTTGACCTTCTCCTCTTGACCAGCTATTCCGGTCTTGGCTGGAGATTTTGTGGCTTCTAATTTAGATATATAAGTCCATCTCTCGCAAGTCTGAGTATCGGGAGATAAGAGGAGAGGGTTGTCAGTGTACATGAGGCAGTTGCTACATTGCCTCAGGAGGCCCAAGTTCACCAGGTTAATAGGAGAAAGCACAGGGAACTGAACTTTAGACAAGCCTGGAGGTGTGGGCATTAATAACAAGTACTGGAGCTGTTTCCTTGTTGAACGTTTAGTGCTGGTAGCACAATAATTGCTACAAGAAGTCTGATAAAGTGCTAAACTAATAAGCTAGTAAACATACAGGAGAGGAGAGAACTAGCAGATCTAAGGGAAAAATTGAAGAGCAGACTTTGGCACTGCTCAGAAGCTTACAAACAGTCCTGGATACAGCAAATCTGTATCTGGACTAGACTAGTTACAGTTAAGGCAGGAAACATGTGCAAATGTGGGCTTTTAAACCAGAAAGTTGAAAGAGATGGGAAAACTGTCCAAACAGCCAATATGCTACAATGTCTGGGCCAGAAACCACTCCGCTTGTGGTAGATAGGCTACCTAGTGCTTCCCACTCCCACTGATAAGCTAGAAGGCTTCCCTCCAACACAGAAAGGCTTAGGGAGCTCAGAAGCTTACATACAGTCCTGGATACAGCAAATCTGTATCTGGACTAGACTAGTTACAGGAAAGGTGGGAAAAGCGTAAGAGCGGGCTTTTAAACCAGAAAGTTAAGAGATAGAAAAACTGCCAAACAGCCAATAAACTAGAATTTCTGGGCCAGAAATCACTCCTCTTGTGGTAGATAGTCTACCAAGTGCTTACCACTCCCACTGACAAGCTAGAAGGCTTCCGTCCAACACAGAAAGGCTTGGGGGCTCAGAAGCTTACAAACAGTCCTGGATACAGCAAACATGTATCTGGACTAGACTAGTTACAGGAATGGTGAGAAACAAGCATAGATGTGGGCTTTTAAACCAGAAATTTGAAAGAGATGGAAAAAACTGCCCAAATGGCCAATAAGCTACAATTTCTGGGCCAGAAACCACTCCTCTTGTGGTAGATAGGCTACCTAGTGCTTACCACTTCCCCTGAAAAGCTAGAAGGCTTCCCTCCAACATAGAAAGTCTTGGAGGGCTCAGAAGCTTACAAACAGTCCTGGATACAGCAATCTGTATTTAGACTAGACTAGTTACAGGAAAGGCAGGAAACAAGCTTAGATTTTTTTTCCCAGAAAGCAGCTAAAACGGCACTAAAAACAATTCAAGTGCAGTGCAAGCTAGCACACTTGGGTGTGTATCAGTATTAAAGCAAATACAGTTTAAATAAATGCAGTGTATTCAAAATGTATTCTGAACTGAATTCAGTTGTTTTATTCAGCTCTGAACAGTTAAAAAGTGCCAAAAAATATATTTATCAGCTGAGAAGCACACTCAAAACACAAGGAGATTTTTTTAAAGTGCAAAGGGAGAAAGGAGGAGTAGAAGATAATTCAAGGTTTAAGAACCTAAGTGGGTTGACCTTCTCAAATGTTCTCTCTGTATTAGGTAGATGGTGATTAACCATTTTTCTGTGCAAAGGGATTAGTGATGTTCATTTGTAACCTGTCAAAAAATGCAAAAATGGTCCCAAACTGAATCTGACCAAAACAAAAAAGAAGCAATAAAAACAGCAACCAAATGTCAAGCAAGACAGTCCACTGGAAGAAAACAAAAGTTTTTTATATAAAAAAATGGTTTACTTGTAAGCACTTTCATCCCTGCTCACATTATCACAGACTATACATCTCAACTGTCCAGAATTTCACAGAATGTCCAGATTTTTGTGATATATTTTTGATCTGCTCCTCATAAAATTTGTAGTTTTCTGGCAAATCATTGAGGAATAAATAATGATAGATATTGAGTTTATAATTTATATCCTTCAGAAAATGCATGCTAAAGGAAAATGTGTTATTGTTTAAGCTTTCTAAATGTATAAAAGCAGTATTTAAAATCTGTAACTGATTTTGGGCCTTCACCCCCCCCTCCACATTATTTTTGGCTTTGTCCAGAATTCTTGCGCAGAAAGGTTGACATGTATGCAGAAGACAACTTTGGATTATAAACCCATAGAACATATATTGTTAAATAATGTAATACTTTAATCATATGATCATACAACATTAAATATTCAGATTACATAACTCATTTTAAAAAGTCTTTTATTTCCTTAAATGACTTTTAAGATTAGTATTAAAATTGAGGCCGGGAGGGTTGTATGCATCCAGTAAAGTCTGCCAAAAAAATTCTCTATTGTCAAGTTCTAAATCATAGTCACCATCTCTAACTTTCTCACACAAGTAATCAATAATATAATATAAAAAAAATCTCTTGTAATTTGAGCAAGCCTGACTATGTTTATAGAATGCACACATTCTCATGTCCACAAATTTTTTTTTAACCTTCCTCTTTGTTTTTCCAACATAAAATGCATCACAGGTCGAACATCCTGCCATGTAAATGACACATATAGAGTTACTGGTGTAGAACCCACGTGCTTCATAAGTGCTAATTGAACTGGCACAAAAAATGAGGGAGACTCTGCAACAAATCTGAACGTACTACAAGACATAATTTAAAGAATGTCTTTTTTTTCCATGGTTAAGTCAAAGTTGCACCCTCATTTTGAGAACTAACCTTGTAATAGAAAGTTAAATATCAGGCCGGTTGGCGAAGGTAAAGAAATATATTTGTAAGCAGCCAAGTCCATAGGTAAGGGAGGGTAACAGAAGAGCTGCTTTGCCAGGCAGGTAGTTAACTTTCTTAAGGAAGAGGCAGTAATGTTGTCTGTAAGCAGACAAAAAGTAAGATAGACAGATAGACAAACTGGCCAACATTTATTACAGCACTTTGAAGTATGCTGGTGTTAGTGAGAGGACTGAGGTTTGCTGTGTGTATTCCAACTTTGGAATACCAAGCTGAATGCCAGGAGCTCTCTGACTCAAAGGGAGAGAAGTGTGATCATCTGTAGCAAGCTTTGATTTGGCTGACTACTTTATCTGTGCTTGCAGTTCAGCCTGGCACTCAAATAAGACTGATGGGTCAAACCCCACGCTATTGTATTTATACGTTTGACTTTGAGTAAAGGGTTCATTCAGGAGATCAACAAACTATCCAGCTGGGGCATCCTTTAGTTTCTGGGAGATGCCAAATGTCATATAACCTGATTGGTTGGTGTTTGACTTTGGCTTATTGTGGTGCAAACAATGATGGGAGATTTTAAAGTATTTTGTACACTGTTTTGAAAATTTACTGACCTAGCACATCATGACCATTAAGTGTTACATGCAGTAGGGGAGATCTTTAATAAGGTTGTTGAGCAGTAAGAAAGATGGGATAGGACCCATCACTAATTACTGCAGTAGATAAGCATGCAGTGACAAAACATTGTTTGAAGGGAACTGGACAGGTCATACACTAGCTTTTCAAGCTGTTTGGCAATGGGACAGAGATTGCCTCTAGGTGGTCAGTAACCTTTCAGGGAAGCAGGAGTCACTACCTTGGACAGAAGATGAATAGCTGTGACTCTGAACACTGCTGTCAAGGTCTACGTGACCAGCATGGGATTAATTATGTGGATCAAGAATTTTGCTGTTATTGCTTCAGCCATCAGGAGGAAATGTGAAGATGGAACTGTATGCAGTAAGCCTTTTCTAGTTTGATCAGTTTTTTGTCATCCATTTTGGATGAGAGTCTTCTAAAGTGGAAGGGAGCATAAGGAGCTGCTTCAGGTCTTGGTTCTTCCATTTGTGGAAGGGTAGGGATGGTACTGATCCAGGAGTACTGATAGATCAGACCAGTAACGCAAGAAGTACTAGGATGGAAAAAAAACAAGTAACATTTTTTTCTAAATGCTTCATGTCTATTCTGCAGTTTCAGTGTTGTCAGGAGATGTGATATGTTAGAAGAAACATGTATCCCAGCTGTAGGAAGCAGTCCCTCTGCACACACACACACACACACACACACACACACACACACACACACACACTCTCTCACACACACACACACACACACACACACACACACACACACACACACGCACACACACACACACACACACACACACACACACACACACACACACACACACACACGATTTAGTATGTTGTTATTACAAACTATCTCTGTACTGCATCCCCAGTAGGCAGCGTGAAGACCTACAGAAACACAGCTGAGTTACATACAGTAACTTGCCTATAAATTTTGTGCCTACTGAATATTAGGAGATATGACTAGTAAATATGATAGTGAAATAACATCATTAGTGCCTTGTAGGGCATCTGTGGGTCAAATGGTTTTACATTTTTCCTACTGAGGTGTTAATGGTCACGTCCCAGAGTTTTTATTTATCCGCACTCTTGCTGTGTTATTAACATTTAAATGGTCACTTTGCAGAGTTTTTATTTATCTGCACTCACTGTATTATTAACATTTAAATGGTCACGTTGCAGAGTTTTTATTTATCCGCACTCGCTGTATTATCAACATTTAAATGGTCACGTTGCAGAGTTTTTATTTATCCGCACCCGCTGTATTATTAACATTTAAATGGTCACGTTGCAGAGTTTTTATTCATCCGCACTCGCTGTATTATTAACATTTAAATGGTCTCGTTGCAGAGTTTTTATTTATCCGCACTCGCTGTATTATTAACATTTAAATGGTCTCGTTGCAGAGTTTTTATTTATCCGCACTCGCTGTATTATTAACATTTAAATGGTCTCGTTGCAGAGTTTTTATTTATCTGCACTCGCTGTATTATTAACATTTAAATGGTCACGTTGCAGAGTTTTTATTTATCCGCACTCTTGCTGTATTATTAACATTTATTGGCACTCTTGGACTGTAATACATATCTTATCTGCACCCTTGGCATTTCAGGGCTGCTACAATTCTTCTAAATCTGTTATATTTATTCTTCTGACCAATATCTAAAGCAAAAGGTAAGATACTGCACACTCAAAATATGCACACTGATTGAAACAGGCCCTTTTACTCTTAGTATAACCCCCAAATCCAAATCTAATTTAGTTTAACTGGAAAAAAAAGCAAAGCAAATTTTAAGAAAAAATCTGAGATACAGAACGCATTCCCAACTCAATACAGTGTACAGTAAACTCTCAGTTAACCGGCACCCATGGGGATTGGTAGATGCCAGATAATTGTAGTTTCTGGTTGCTTCAGAGTTACTACTACAAAAAGGCCTGAATAATACTGTACCCTATACTGTTTGTTTGGTTGACTTGTTCTCAGGTTGGGGAGAGAGGGAATTTAATCCTGTCTTCCTTTTTAAAACACTAAAACTCTAAAAATGTAAGGGATGTTTCTGCGGGAGGAAAAGAGAAAGTGCAACACAAGAAAATTGTACTGTATTTTTTCAATATTTTTTGCCAGTTGCATGAGAGTTCTGGTTGCTTGAGTTCCGGTTAACTGAGATTTTACTGTAAAACGAATGTGCATATTTCACACAAAAATGTACACAATTGCACAAAAAATACTGTCCACTTAAATCAACAAGCTAACTTGTATTATAATGAAAAAAAAAAATAAAAGAAAGGAATAAAGAAAATAAAAAGTTAACCGCAACTAGCCAATCAAAAAACAGCATTATTGGCAAAACATACTCAAATCTGCCTAATGCACTTAAATAACAAAAATAACTAAGCTGTAAAGCTAAAAGATGCAAATGTAACTCTCACGGAACTACTAAAATACATCAAATAAATTAACTGTCACTACAAATAAAATTACATAAATAAAATTACCTTAGAAGTAGAATGCAAACCATTTATGAGAAAAACATATTATATACATTTGCGCAAACTACAGAACACCCTTATTCAGTTCAGACTTCAGCAGTTCTGTCACCCATTGAAGTCAGTGAGAAATATCTATCATAGAAAAACAGTTTAAAAATCGGTAAATGGAATATGTATGAATCTATGAGAAATGTGAAATACTTGCACTGTAAAATTAAGGTACCTGTCAGCTGATAAAAGTGAAACTCATTCTCCTGTACAGGATATTTAAAGACGCCACACACTAGACACCAATTGTCATGTGCTCCACATTTGGTTTGCTTGTGAAAGTCTGTGCGGAATGAGGTGCTTTTCTTTTACACGGATTGGCTTACCATCCCATGTGCTTCCTCACTGAGCCTGTTCCGGGGTTTATAGCAGCATTTCCTGAGGTACTGCTTCCTTTCTATAGCAAGAGCGCACCTGTTAAAATGATGTAACCCTTTTCTTACTAGGAAGTTAACATCAACAGTGTATCTGTGTGTGCATGTGTAGGTGTGTGTGTGTTTGTGTGTGTGGTATTTATACAGAATTACTAGTTTACCGCAGGCTCACAAGGAGAATTGTATGAAGTTCTGTGTAATTTCTCTTCCAGTATAGTATGAGCATAGATTTTTTTGTACCTTTTTTCACTTCCTTACACCTGGACTGCCCACTGTGCTGTGCTGTCTCAGTTATGCTAAGCAACACGTTTAATATTTAGAAGTTATATGTGTTTCCTGAAATATAAATTACTAAATCTGCACAACACAGCTCTTTCTGTTCATGTTTGCTACCATCTCTTTCATAACCTGAGTTCTATTAATCTTGGCAATGCAGCCAATGTAATAAGTAATGTGAATTATTTTTGAAAAAAGGGAGCCCTCAAAGAAGAAGCAGAGGTTATCAAATCAGGGCATTTCCATTTCAAGTCAGCGTGACAGCTAGAGAGAAAGCTGGCCAGTAATCTTGTAAAAAACAAACCCCTTTAAACCCTTTCTAAGTAAGACATTTAACTGTTACAGAAAACAGACTTTGAGGGTTGTGTTTCATTTTGGATTAAAAGAGAAGCAATCATTTGTAACTGCCCTGCCCTGCAGTATGAGGCAGACTTCTGCTGAGTGTTTCTGCAGCAGCAACAGATTTTTACACTTACAGCTGGAATTGTTGTATTTTACCTTGGCAACTCTCCTGTATTTTATCTTGGCAGCTCTCCTGTATTTTATCTTGGCAGCTCTCCTGCCATTTCAGGATGCATTTTATTCTATCATTATTACTTTAATGTTGTTATCTTACTGCCCCCTAACCTGTTGAAAAGGTAATGTTTGAGGCAGAGACAAGCCACTGGGGTGCATGTTACCTAATCACAGAGAGATTTATTACCAGCCTCTTTTTTAAAGTCCCAGTACTGAGCAAAAATCATGAATGGAGTAACAAAACTTCAGAAATGTAACCCACTGATGCCATCATTATAAATGCAAGAGTGAAAGCGGAAGAAAGTAAAAGTTAAAGGGAAGCAGGGAGCTGAGAAATGGCAGCGTAACATATGCTAACATAGAACTATGATTTATTTAGATTTCACTATGAAAGGAAGCATATCTCAAAACTGTCCAGATTTATTTCAGAATGTCCAGATTTTTGCCTCATAAAATTGGTGGTTTTCTGGCAAATCACTGAGAACTGACATTTCTAAATAATGACATACATTTTAGTTTCCAACTTTATTATCCTTCAGAAAATGCATGCTATCATGAATCCTGTTATTCTGTCAACATTCTACATTTGTAATAGTAATATTTAAATCTATTCCTATTTTTGGGCCTTTGTCCTACCATTATTTTAGGCTTTGTCCCTATTTCTTGCTCTAAGATATTGAGAGATATGAAAGTTAGTGTGCTCACTGGAAAACTCATTTAGATTGGCCGAATTCTTTATCTGAAAAGAGAGGAGTAATATTTAAAGGGACTATTTTTTGGCACTGATAGCATATAGCTAATATTGTAAAGTTACACAATAAAGAGTCAAAATCCAGACAGATAAACACAGACAAATGAATTCCAAGTGACTGATATCCATCTCTCTGGACCAGAAATCAGCACAAAACCAAACATATGCTTTTTTTGCAATATTGCAATCCCCTCTGCAGTGCACCCACCACACACATCCCTTACTCTGCAATCTACATATTAACCCCACCATCGCACATCATGTGGAAAAAAGGAGCACCCTGCAGATGGTGTCACAGTACATGATGGAACTGAGATTAGCACCCTGCAGATGGTGTCACAGTACGTGATGGAACTGAGATTAGCACCCTGCAGATGGTGTCACAGTACGTGATGGAACTGAGATGAGGAGCACCCTGCAGATGATGTCACAATACGTGATGGAACTGAGATGAGGAGCACCCTGCAGATGGTGTCACAGTACGTGATGGAACTGAGATGAGGAGCACCCTGCAGATGGTGTCACAGTACATGATAGAACTGAGATGAGGAACACCCTGCAGATGGTGTCACATTACATAACGGAACTGAGATGAGGAGCACCCTGCAGATGGTGTCACAGTACGTGATGGAACTGAGATCAGCACCCTGCAGATGGTGTCACAGTACGTGATGGAACTGCGATTGCACACTGTAACTAGAACAATAACTTAAGCAATCATGGGAAGATAATGCCATGGAAGCAGGACTGCAGAGTTAAGTATCAACAGAACCAACTATTAACCCTTCAGCTTGACAGTATTTCCCTTTCCAGCAAAACTGTACCCACTATTCTGAATGTACATGCCCCTATAAGACCCAAAAGAATCAAAGCAAATCCAGCACCCAGGCTCTCCAGACAAACCAAACAATGTATGACTCAGAGACAGAGTCTAACCTACAAAAATATAAATGCCTAATAAACAGCATTAAGCAAAGCATTACATTTGACAAGAATTCATATTACAGCATTCTGCAAACTTTCAACCAAATTAACCCAAAACTCTCCTGGTCTTCAATCAACCGCTACTAAATCCTAGCCAAGTCACACAATCTATCACCTCTGTTGTCCTTCAATCAAACAATTTGGCCTCCAGATTTAATACACACTTCCTTAACTCTAACTTTTCACCTTCACCATGCCAGGACCTTCCTGACAGCCAGCACTCCACCATAAAACATTCTCCCTGTAGCCCATCTTCATCTGCACCATAAAAGTCTTCTTCTAAAAGTGAAAGCTATTACTGCTGCCTTAGGTAACCTACCATGAGAATACGTTAGAAAGACAACAGATGTTCTGGTCTACTCAGTTTCTCTATTAATTAACCAATACATTAAAGAAAGATCTGTTCCTATTCTATGGAAAAAATGTTACATCTTACCCTAACACATGGGTGACACTTCTATAGATCTTACCAGCTACAGACAAATAACCACTCTATGCCGACTCTCAAAAAGTCCTTGAGAAATTAATCCAAACACAACTACTCTCTGTCCTGTCAGGCAATGATCTACTGTCTCCAACACAGCATGATTTCCATCCTAGCCATGGCACAACTACTGCATCTCTCCTTAACTTCACAACCATTAAAAATCAAAGTAGAAGTGATGGGAAGTCTAGTTTCTGCAGTCTTGTGTCACCTATCAAAGGTTTTTGACACCGTTTCACACCCAAAACTACTACAAAACTGTCCTCTCTCAGCCTACATACACCTACATTCACTTGGCTTGGTAGCCACCTATCCTGCAAACATTAGGCTGTTAAATGGCAAAATAGCACCGCCCCTTTCCTTGTCGTAGTAGTGGAAGTCCCCAGAGCTCTATCCTAGGACCTCCCTGTTATTCAACATATTGGTGAATGGCTTCCACTCAACAAGCAAACATACAAAAATTATCCAGTAAAGGAATAACTCCACTCTGATCTGTGCTGTTAAAAATATGGACACACTACAACAACTAACCCAAGATTTTCTTTCCTCTGTTGAAATATGGCTAAATGATTCCCAACTTCTTCTAAACCACAAAAAATCACACTCATCTTGTTCACCATAAAAACATCTCTCTACCCAGAAATTTCTCTTCGCTCTAATCTCCACAAACAATATAAAAATTTAAGTTGGACTAAGCTACTAGATATAATAATTGATAATATCTTAAAAAGTAGCTACCATGTAAAAGCTATAATAAAAAAAAAAAACTCATCAAAAATTGGCACCCTTCCAGGGAGGGATAGACTGCCCATTGAGGTACGGTATATCAGATAAAGTAATACCATACTGGTGTAAATTATTTAATCAGATAAATGAGGAGAAGGAGATACTACGGTCATGGAAAGAAACTATGACAGTGATACCTAAAGAAGGCAGGAAGGATCGATGCAATCTGGGCTCATAACAACCAATTGCAGTTTTAATTCATGATTACAAATTGTTTACAGTGGTTCTGGTAAATATCCTTTCAAGAATTATAGATTTTGATCAGACTGGGTTTAGTAAAGGGAGACCTACCTTTCACAACATCATAAGGTCTAATGTAATACAAGCAGAGACAGAGTGATCCCAGTTACCCCTTCTTATGCTGGGTCTGAATGCAGAAAAAGCATTTTATTGGGATCATTTGAGGCTGTTTGTGGGAAATTTTAAGGAGGATGATGTTTCCAGAAGAATTTATTCCCCTGGTCCAACACATCTCTGCCACTCTTGCATAGCTTTTAAGATAAGTAGAAGACTTTCCAAATATTTTAAAATAGAAAGAGGCACAAGACAGGGTTGCCTTAAAGATAAGAAATTCATAGATTAGAGGGTGGAGGAGGAATAATAGAGAACATAAACTATCAATGTTTGCTGATGACATTATAATCTATCTCATGAACCTGGACAATGACGTGATAAAATTATTTAATCATCTAAGAACATTTGCAAGGATATTAGGTTATAAGATAAATTATGACAAAGCAAAAAGCAAGACAAGAATATCCAAACCTGTGAGGATATTATCGTGTAAATATTTAGGAATATATACAGCTATTAAAAGAGAAGACTTACCAAAGGAGTCATGTGCTGAGCGGATGGAAATGATTGGAAGAATGATGACTAGATGGGAACTTCTGAAAGTGGATTTAAATAAAAACAAAGTCCAGAATGTGAAGAAGTGTGATAGTGTTGATGATTGCAAACATAAGTCGATCTTTTTTTTCCTGTAAACCTGGGAAGGAGACACAGAATAAACCAAAAAAAAATGGTAACCATTTTTATATGGGGAATGAAGCACCTGAGAGTGGAGTAGACAGTCACGACACTTCTGATGAATGAGGGGCGACTTGCAGTCCAGATTATGTGGCTGTATGCCATTCAAGTGGATGGGAAAGAACTAACATCTGGTCTCAGGGCCAGGAACACTTAAATGACAACACAATAGCTGGGCAAGTAATCAAAAAGATAGATGAAATACTGACTAAACAAGAGCTCAACTGGGGAAAATTTGAGTTATGGCCAGGTGGTTTGGCAAATATCAAGAAGAGAACACGTAAAGAGATGCTTAGTCAGTAGATTACAACTGAAAAAAATATATTTTGTTTTGGGAGCAGATCAGGAAAGGAAAACAAGGTAATGTCATGGGAGGAATTTAGGGACACATTTCACCCAGCTTGGGCAAAATTACTAAGATATCGGGGGGTAACTGAGAGTCTTAGAAAAACTTCAACAAAGAAACACAATGGAAAGGGCTTCAGAAGCTAAGATAGTTGTGATGTTTGCATAGTTAGAACATCAGAAGGAAGTTAAAACAATACACCTTGTGCCAGACAATAAAAGGGAGCTATTCGAAAGGAGATATGCATGTGCAGAGCATAAGACTATTCGAAAGGAGATAAGTATGTGCAGGGCATAAGGGGGAGCAATTCAAAAGGAGATATGCATGTGCAGAGCATAAGACTATTCGAAAGGAGATAAGTATGTGCAGGGCATAAAAGGGAGCAATTCGAAAGGAGATAAGTATGTGCAGGGCATAAAAGGGAGCAATTCGAAAGGAGATAAGTATGTGCAGGGCATAAAAGGGAGCAATTCGAAAGGAGATATGCATGTGCAGAGCATAAGACTATTAGAAAGGAGATAAGTATGTGCAGGGCATAAAAGGGAGCAATTCGAAAGGAGATAAGTATGTGCAGGGCATAAAAGGGAGCAATTCGAAAGGAGATAAGTATGTGCAGGGCATAAAAGGGAGCAATTCGAAAGGAGATAAGTATGTGCAGGGCATAAAAGGGAGCAATTCAAAAGGAGATAAGCATGTGCAGGGAAATCACCGCTACAGAACTGACAGAACATTTGAGGAAGCAGTACCTAAACTTTGAAAGCGCTTGCGATTTTAATTAACAAACAATTAACCTGGCTCTGGCATTGTTTTGCACTGCTTTTCATTGGATCATTAGACTTTAAAAGAAAATTGAAAAAAATATATATGTAAAGAAATAATGGACATTTCAAAATTTTATGATAATAGGGGTTTACGGACTGGGGCATGGGATTGTAATCTCATTATAAAAACGGAAATGGAAAAGAGTTGTGCATATTCCGAGTATTGTAAATGTTGATGACAACAGAGGTATAAAATATTAGGGGCAACCAAAGACATGTTTTTCTGTGGGAAAAAAAAGGATATTTAGTCATTAACTGTGTCAAAAAGAAATACTATTTTGTGGTAAAACAGGACATGAAGCAAAGAAATGTGAACTGATGAAGTCCTTGGTGTGGGAATCATGTAAATGCTAAATTTCCATTTGTTTTATTGCTTATTAAATATTTTTGCTCCATAATCAGCTTTCATCCACTTTTTTTGCAAGGACTTGGTGCTGCCTCAAATTGAACTTGGTTTTGTTGTCTCTTATCAAGGTATACTCTCCTTTTTGGTTGGAAAATAATAACAGAGAATATTGTGAAAAAATGAAAAGAAATTTCTAAGAAAAATATGAGAAAAATCAAGGAATTAATAGACAAAGATATGTTTACAAGGTAGAGGGGAAGAAGTTTCACCTTGTCCAAGTAAAATAATGGAGGATAGTAGTGTAATGAGAGGAATGAAAAATAAAGAAGGCCGTATAAAGAAAAGTCAGCAACGAATTATAGAAGTTGTAAGGTACATGGAACAAATGTTTAGCAAAAAGAGACATAGTATGTGGACATGGGAAGTAAAGAAAGATTTTGGAACAAATCAATAGAGAATCTGAAAAAGAAATTACACTATATGAATTAGAACAAGTGTTTAACCATTGAATGTAGAACCAGCATCCTGCCTAGATGGCATTTGGTTTAGAATGTATAAAAATCTAGAAGAATGGCAGAAAAATGCTTATTATGTGTATTTAATGAATGGTTAAATGAAGAATTAGAGTATATGGAATTGTGTAGTTGGATTTTTAAATTTATATGGAAAAGAGGAGGAAATGAAGAAGATATAAACAAGTTAGAGACTGATAGTTTTAAATAATACAGTCAATAAAATATTTACGAAAATAATACAAAAACGGCTTTGAGAATAAGATGCAATATGTAACAGAGGAACGTATTTGTATATGGTGTTGGGGAAAAGGATGTCAAGAGTAATTAATGATAGTGAGAGAAATAATACATGATATAGTAAGAAAGAAAGAAGATGTAAAGCTTATGGTAGGTGATATTAACAAAGCATTTGATTCAATGCAGCATGGTATACTATAGGAATGATGGATATGTACAATGTTAGCAATAAAATTAATCAAGTTTGTAGACCAGTATAATAAAGTAAGAGTCTTAGTCTAGCTAAGTAAAGAAGTAGATATGAACAAGGGTATAAGACAAGGGCAGCCTATGAGTAGTATGTTATTTGCTTTAGTTGTGAATACAAAGGAGAAGTTCATCAGAAAATGATGAATGCAAATTTTATAATTCAAACAGAAGCTGAAATTTCAGTTATGATGTCATATGCCGATGATATTATTATACAACTAAAATAAAGAATGGATGAGAGACATTATTATCTATTTAGCTGGATGTTTAAAAGAAAGAGGTATGGCTCTTAATAAAGAAAAAAGTGAAGGAACAGGTGACATACAAATAGCAGGTATATCATTTTCTGTGAAAGAAACATTTGTTCTATGGATACATTTTGATAAAGAAGGCGGTAAAAAGGAATGAGATTAAATAATAAAGGAAATAAAATATCTTTGTATATTATGGAAAATGTACAGAGTAGTATATAAGAAGAAAAGTAAATTTGATTACTTTAGTAGTAATAGGTAAGATATCATATTTATCCAGTGTAGCTATGATTCCTAGAGTATATAAAACACTTTTAAATATTCTTCTCCTTTGTATGCCGATTATGATTAAATCCCATTAAAAGGGGTGTATTATATATGACTAAAGAAGAAGGAGGATTAGGTATGATAACTCCTATAGTGTATGTTGCATCGTTACATTTCCATACCGTATTGAAATAGTTAAATAAAAATACAAATTTAGTGATAAATGTATTTAAGTAAGGGATTCTGGGAAAGAATAAGAAGAACAAAAGAATGTTGTAATGAAGAAGTAGAGAATTGTCAACAAAAGATAAGAATGTGGAAAATAAAGATTGATGAAGAGGAAGAAGACAGAAAATATGGTATAAAAATATTATGAAGACATATTATTGCATTAATCCATGGGAACATTTTCCAGAAATAAAGAGTAAAGCAGTTGAGGAAGGAAAGAAAGAAAGAAAGAAAGAAAGAAAGAAAGAAAGAAAGAAATGGAGTGCCCATGATGTTGAATGCTAAGATTTTTTCATGGAGATTGGGAATAAAAAGATTACCTGTAAAGGCAAATGTGCCTAACAAAAAGAAAAGTGATAGAATGTGCTTGTTTTGTGGTGTGGTGTAATGTGAGAGAGTTAAAAATTATGGAGTAAATTATGTATGGGATTTGGACAAAAAAGTGTTTTATGTAGTATGGGTATTATGGAATGAAAGAATTAATGAAATTATGTTTAATGGAAATTGGATATTTTCATTAATATTAAAAAAGATCAGATTATGATTATGAAAAAAGCAGTGAGCATCCATATAAAAAATAAGCAAATACATGAACTGCAAGTTTGATGTGTAAAATATCAAAATTTCTTTAAATGATTTTATAAATAAAGGTTCTTATTCTCAACATTATTGCCAGTTGTATTAACATTAGACTTAGGTACATACGAACCTCAAACAAATTAGCCTTGATTCAACATCTCATCCTAAGGACAACACATTCAGGATTGCAGCATCCCCCTTATGCTGCACTGCAGTGTCAGTAAGTGATCTACCTAGAGTGGGAAGAGAACTCACAGCCTTTTGCACAAAAGGTGAGTGTGCTACCTGCAGCACCAGTGAAGCTACTACTAAGAAATCATGATTGTTTCTGTAAGATGCCTTGCTATTTTAAAAGAAGTTTCTTCCCAACAGAAAAATCTAGAAAGCTGGGAACTGTGCAGATATGAACACAGTCAGTTTCTGACAAATAGTTTCTATTATTTATTAGATGTTCCACACAAAACCAATTGTTTTTAGACATGGGCATTATATGCATTCCTGCAAATCCCCATATCTTAATTATTTATTTTATATATTTGTTTTTGTTTGTTTGTTAAGCAAATGAGTGGACTGGTCAAAGACCTTTTTCAGCATGACCTGATCAAAGTGACAATCACAATGTATTACATTCTCATGATTAAAGAATAAAGAGGCTGTACAATGTTACATATGTACAATAGTTAACAGAAGAAACTTTAAGTAGTCATTATATATACAGAGCAAAATAAACAATCTATGCAAGCACAAATACCCAACAGGGTAGATGTTGGAGGGAAATAAACCACCCACAGGTGTTGTGTGGTCCAATGTCCACCTGGAGGCCATTACTGCACTTAGATAGTGGACTATCTGTTAAAATGTCTTGTATGTGTTTTATTATTGATTGATTGATTGATTGATTTATTGATTGATTTATTACAGTTTGTTTTCCAGGATAGTCCACTGGGTCTAAGGGGCCCGTTTTCAATGGAGTCCTGGGGAGAAATGCTCCAGAAAGAAATACAATTGAATAAAACTCAGTACATAATACATAATTGTGTATAAACATTCCAAACTTTCACATAGAAACTTAAATTCAATTTTAACAAAGATAGAAATATAACAGATAATGTACATCAAACATTTTTTTTTGGAGTAGCCTACATTTGAAGAAGAAATTAGAATAGTACAATAGAGATTTGGATCTCTAGGAAGCAGTGATTACAAAATTAGGTTTAATAGCATGAGAAGTGATGTAGTGAGTATTAAGTAGGATGGTTACAGGAGCATAGCCATTGTGAGGTGAGATGTGAGTGCGGCAACGTTTTGAATGAGGAGAGACTGCTAGTAATGTGTATGGGAGATGGAAGATAATTCAAGAGATGTGCAAGAGAGAAGGACGTAAGATGATTACCTGCTGGACGTTTGGGTTTGTATAATTTAATTAGCTTATGGGAATTTGATCTGAGTAGTCGATCTGGTTCATGCATTTCAAAGGTGGTAGAGAGGGATGGACAAAGAGAGGGGTTATAGATGAGTTTTTTTATCTGGATGAGTTGGGTGTATGTGAGGAAGTTAGGTAGCTCAAGCCAATTTAGCTGGAGAAGGGAGGAACAGTGGTAGGAAGAGGCTTTGTGACCTGTGGCAAATTTTGAAATATTGTTGTAGCAAGAGGAGAATTTTGTTTTGAGGGAGGATTGCAAGTTGGTAAGAATAGATGTACCATATAGGAGGGATGGGATAAGATATGTGTTAGATAGTGTGAGCCTAGTGGAAGGGGAGATGTAAAGATAATGTCTGTAAAGCATACCAAGTTTTTATGTTTTTTTTTTATATTTGCTTGCAGATGTTTATCGAATTTAAGTTGATCATCAATGAGTACACCAAGTAGTTTGGCATCGGAGACTATTTCTAGGGGAATATTATTTTTGCTGGTGATTACAAATGAATGTTTATCTAGGGGGGAGGTTTTGGAGGCAGTGAATAACATCAATTTAGTTTTGGTAATGGTTGTGACAGCCACGGTGGTGCAGCAGTAACGTTGTTGCCTCATAGCAAGAGTTTCTCCTGTTCAATTCTCGGCTGGAGTGCAGGAAGTGCCTTCTGTCTGGAGACTGCATGTCCTCGCCACGGTTTGGTGGCGTTCGAAAGACATGCATAAATGGGCGTGCCTTCGTTGAAGGTTGGGCACCGAGCTGGCACCTCGGTGTTCATGAAAATCTACTATCAATCATTAGCAGACCGGAGTTCCGCTGTGGCGACACCTAACCGGGAAAAGCCCTAAGACAAACAAGGGCCAAAAAGCACACACACACACAAAACTTGACATACTCACCACACTACACACACTCACACATGCACCCACATACTTGAACATGAGTACACACACACACACACACACACACACACACACACACACACACACACACACACACACACACACACATAGATACTGAGACACACAGTTGCACATGTACACACACACACACACACGTACACACACACACACACACACACACACACACACACACACACACACACACACACACACACACAGACACACAAAAACCACGCACACTACATACAGCAAGCATTTTATTGACTGCAACGTTCAGGTGTTCCTGTGAACAAATGGATAAATACATAAATCACAGTACCAGCAATTTATTTATTTAATTCAGGTCATTGCTGTCAACTATGTATTGTGCAAATTATTATGTCTCACCTCACATCACACACACAAAACTATTTAGGTTTGGCACACACATGTACATGCGTGCACGTACACACACACCACACACACACACACACACACACACACACACACACACACACACACACACACAAACACACACACGCACACACACAAACACACATACATATCACATTCTTGTAACTACAACTCCAGCCATTTGCATCTGTAATATTTATTTTTATTTTTCAACACTCACTAATCATGGCTTTCTAACGGCCTCAGTTAGCGAGAAGAAAGGGGGAGGCAGGTCTTTGCATCGACTTCTGCAGTTATTTGTATTAGATCCTTTTATTTATTTATTTTCCCCACTTGCTAATCATGGCTTTCTAACAGCCCCAGTTAACAATGGGAAAGGAGCAGGCAGGGCCTTGTAGCTGCTGCTGCTGCAGCAGTTTGTTTACGTTCTGTTTTTTATATATTTTTTTGTTTTCTTTTTCCCTCCCTCTTGCTAACAACACTTTTTTTGGGGGGGCCAAGGTTAGTGAGGGAAAATAGTGGCTCTTATAGAAGATTGCAGCCTTAGAGTGAGGATTTTGTGTCAGATTACATGATTTATTTACTGAGCTTTACCCTTACATCAATACACTGATCTGGAACACTGAGCATCCAATGGGGATCACTCATTTACCAGTAACAATCTTTGGGAAGATTAAATACACTTAACAACAGCAGTGTTCATGAATATAAAACAATAAGGAGGTTTTAAACAATTTTTAAATCCTCTACAGGGACTATTCATATTTTATTACTTTTTAAA
>NC_056746.1:1300124446-1300146946 GCF_019279795.1 Protopterus annectens | reverse complement strand
TAGGTAGAGATTGTTCTGTAGGTGGGGGGGGTCAACATTCTATATCCATTACTGGACTAGAGAGAAATCTCCCAATATAGTGAAAGGATTGCATTGATGTAATTGATGATAAACACCATTGTTTGTTTAGTCTCGTTAAGAAAGCTGACAATCAGAAATCTGATGAATGAAAGCAAAAACATTATTTTTTGAAGGTAGCAAGATGTCCCACACTTCTTCCCCTTAGTTTCAGGGCACTGTCCTCCCTAACCGCCTTGTACTTTACTAAATCAAAGGTTGCATACACTTGTGGTGGGGGGCAATTCCTATTCCTGAAGTTACACAAGTCCACAGTTAGAACACACTGTGAGTTTCCGATTACGCATACTTTCGTAGGTCAGCTAAATTAATACTGACATAGTGATAATCAGTCACACAAACATAACTGTACATGAATGGAATATTGTCTTACAGAGTTAAAGGAGTAGGTACTTGTCTTTTTTTTCATGAACAGAAAATGTATAATTCGTTCGCATTACATGTATTTTGTGACACATTTCATATTTATTCAGATTGCAGATATATGGCATTTTTTATTGCATTTCCTTTTTTAATGCTATTTCCCCTTAATCAGTAGCTGTCTAACCATATTTGTTCTCTTACTTAGTGGTTTTATCTGTAAAAATGTAAAAAGATGCACTCTAAAAATTGCACACCACTGATAATTACTGATAATTACACAGATAGTGAGTCTCCAATGTGTTGTCATACGTTATGGCTGTATGAGCCTTTTCTTTCTGTTTTTATTATAAATGCATTAGAATGGACTTCACAGGAGCTCAGAGCCTCGGCGTATTTTGAAGTACAGCTATATACCTTGCAGTTACTCATTTTTCCAATGTCAAATTCAATCATCACAGGCCTTTTTTGTTTAAATGTTTACAGAAGAAAAATACTAGAATAGAAATTTGAGATGCCATTTGGGAACCTGCCGGTTCACCTAATTTCCTCAGCATGAAAAGTACCATATCTGCCTTCATGTAGTTTTTATGACATCTCAGTCATATGTATACAATTTGAAATATATAATGTTTTACTAGTGATATTTCTATAAATATCATGTCATTTTTACATTTAAATAAGTCCAGACAGATATACAATGGTTATAAAAAGTTTATACATCCCTGTTAAAATGCCAGGTTTTTGTGATATAAAAAAAATGAGACCACAATAAATCATTTCACAACTTTTCCCACCTTTAATGTGACCTATAACCTGTACAATTCAATTGAAAAACAAACAAATCTGTTAGGGGAAAAAATATAAAAAATAAAAAAAGTACAGTATGCTGGTTGCATAAGTGTGCACACCCTTAAACTAATACTTTGTTGTGTGTACACACCCTTAAACTAATACTTTGTTGAAGCACCTTTTGATTTAATTACAGCATTCAGTCTTCTTGGGTAGGAGTCTATCAGCATGGCACATCTTGACTTGGCAATATTTGCCCACTCTTCCTTGCAAAAGCGCTCCAAATCTGTCAGATTATGAGGACATCTCTTGTGCACAGCCCTCTTCAGGTCACCCCACAGATTTTCTATTGGATTTAGGTCTGGGCTCTGGCTGGGCCATTCTAAAACTTTAATTTTCTTCTGGTGAAGCCATTCTTTTGTTGATTTGGATGTATGCTTGGGGTCATTGTGTTGAAAGGTAAAATTTCTTTTCATCTTTAGCTTTATATCAGATACCTGAAGGTTTTGAGCCAAAAGTGACTGGCATTTGGAACTGTTTATAATTCCCTCCACCTTGACTAAAGCCCCAGTTCCAGCTGAAGAAAAGCAATCGCAAAGCATGATCCTTCCACCACTGTGCTTCACCATGGGATGGTGATCTTTTGGTGATGAAAAGTGTTGCTTTTGCGCCAAACATACCTTTTGGAATTGTGGCCAAAATGTTCAACCTTGGTTTCATCAGACCATAACACATTTTCCAACATTCTTTTGGGAGACTTGATGTATTTTTTTGCAAATTTTAGCTGGGCCTGGATTTTTTTCTGTGTAAGAAAAGGCTTCCATCTTGCAACCCTACCCCTTAGTCCAGACATATGGAGAATACGGGAGATTGTTGTCACATGTAGTACACGACCAGTACTTTCCAGAAATTCCTGCAGCTCATTCAGTATTTCTGTAGGTCTCTTGACAGCCTCCCTGACCAGTTGTTGCCTTGTCTTTTCATCAATTTTGGAGGGACTTCCAGTTCTTTGCAACGTCACTGTTGTCCCATATTTTCTCCACTTTTTGATGACTGTCTTCACTGTGTTCCATGGTATATCCAATGCTGTGGAAATGTTTTTTACCCTTCTCCTGACTGATACCTTTCAACAATGAGATCCCTTTGATGCTTTGTATGCTGTCTGTGAACCATGCCTTTTGCTGTAGCAGGCAACTGAGTAAATGTCAGAAAAATCCTACTAGGCAGCTGAACTTTATTTGGGATTATCTGAGTCTCTTTAATTGATGGCAGGTGTGTACCCAAGAAGACTGAATGCTGTAATTAAATCAAAAAGTGTTTCAACAAAGTATTAGTTTAAGGGTGTGCACACACAACAAATTATTAGTTTAAGGGTGTCCACACGTATGCAACCAGCGTATTGTACGTTTTTTTATTTTTTATATTTTTCCCCTAACAGATTTGTTTGTTTTTCAATTGAATTGCACAGGTTATAGGTCACATTAAAGGTGGGAAAAGTTTTGAAATGATTTATTGTGGTCTCATTTTTTTAATATCACAAAATCCTGGCATTTTAACAGGGATGTGTAAACTTTTTATATCCACTGTATGTGTTATCTAAAGACAATTGTCATATTCAGGAAATAACACACCTGAAGTTATGTTCGATCTAGGTACAGTGCCTGAACAGTCAGGATGCATCCACAGATTATGCGAACATATGACATGTTCTTTCCCGCATTCTCTCCAAAGATTTACAACCCTTTGCCTTTACATTTTTTGTTCCTCTCCCTTCTGTCATAAAGTTTTATTTTAATACCCCTCCCATTTATTTCTCAGTTTGGAAATAATAGGTAGGATTTGTGAATGTTCAATGTTCAATGTTATCATGCATTAAGATGGAAGTCATTAGTATCTACCACCTCTGCCATGTCATACTACCTGTGCTGTGTTGTACTACCTGTGCCATGTTGTACTACCTATGCCATGTTTACTACCTGTGCCATGTTGTACTACCTGTGCCGTGTTGTACTACCTGTGCCATGTTGTACTACCTGTGCTGTATTGTACTACCTGTGCAGTGTTTTACTACCTGTGCCGTGTTATACTACCTGTCCTGTGTTATAGTACCTGTGCCATGTTGTACTATCTGTGCTGTGTTGTACTACATGTGCCATGTTGTACTATCTGTGACATGTTTTACTACCTGTGCCATGGTGTATTACCTGTGCCATGTTATACTACCTGTGACATGTTGTACTATCTGTGCTCTGTTGTACTACCTGTGTCATGTTGTACTGCCTGTGCCGTGTTGTAATACCTGTGCCATGTTGTACTATCTGTGACATGTTGTACTACCTGTGCCATGTTGTACTACCTCTGCTGTGTTGTACTACCTGTGCCGTGTTGTACTACCTGTGCCAAGTTGTATTACGTGTCGTGTTCTACTACCTGTGCCATGTTGTACTGTATGTGACATGTTTTACTACCTGTGCCATGTTGTACTACCTGTGACATGTTGTACTACCTGTGCCATGTTATACTACCTGTGCATTCTACCTGTGCCATGCTGTACTACTTGTGTGTACTACCTGTGACACATTGTACTACCTGTGACATGTTCTACTACCTGTGCCATGTTATACTACCTGTGCCATGTTGTACTACCTATACCATGTTATATTACCTGTTCCATGTTGTACTACCTGTGTCATGTTACTTGTGTCATGTTGTACTACCTGTGACATGTTGTACTACCTGCGCCATGTTGTACTACCTGTACTCTGTTGTACTACCTGTGCCATGTTGTACTACCTGTGCCATGCTGTAATACCTGTGCCATGTTGTACTACTTGTGCATACTACCTGTGACACATTGTACTACCTGTGACACGTACTACTTGTGCCATGTTGTACTAACTATGCCATGTTATATTACTTGTGCCATGTTGTACTACGTGTGCCATGTTACTTGTGTCATGTTGTACTACCTGTGACATGTTGTACTACCTGCGCCATGCTGTACTACCTGTGTTCTGTTGTACTACCTGTGCCATGTTATATTACCTGTGCCATGTTGTACTACTTGTGTCATGTTGTACTACCTGTGACATGTTGTACTACCTGCGCCATGTTGTACTACCTGTGCTCTGTTGTACTACCTATGCATGTTATATTACCTGTGCCGTGTTGTACTATCTGTGCCATGTTACTTGTGTCATGTTGTACTACCTGTGACATGTTTACTATCCGTGGCATGTTCTACTGCCTGTACCATTTTGTGAGGTGTTGTTGGATGCTGACTTGACCTTGTGATTTATAGATGTCACAGGCTCATCCCTATAGCATTGTGCAGTATAACACAACTGTCTTGTGCTTTATTGTGAGATGGGAAAAAGTAAAACAAGACCAAATGCAAATGAGTGTTCTAGTGTGTTTTACACAAAGTATCCAGGATTCAAATACAGACGGCCAGGGCTTGCTTCACACCATTCATTGATGTCCTGTCCTTCAACATGATCAGTTTATAATTTACTTTGCAGGGAATTTCACTGTACCTGTGGGTGCTTTCTTTGTACCTTAACACCCTCAATATTTCTAATTCTCCAGGCAGTACCATCTGGTTATGTCATGCTGGGTGAAGTGTTTTACACCACAGCAACCTAGCAGTTTGTAAGTTATATACATAATGATGCATGTTTGAAAGCAGAATGTTAAGTTAAGCTAAGCATTTCAGATGTTAGAGTCAAAGGAGCAGGTGTGGAGACACAGCTCTCCAGGAATGGGTTAGGATTTCTGATTATTCATTCTGAAACGGGAATTACGGAGCACAGCATGCCTGTAACTCTTAGTGCAGCCCTGTCCAATACATATGGGGATTCATTATGAATACCATCTAAGAATTTTACCACTGCTGGATCTTTAAACACTCTTTCAGGTCTGATAGAATGTATACATCTTTTTCTCATCTGTTTATGTTTTTTGATCCAGTATACATTCTGAGGTACTTAAAAACTGTCCTTTTATTATTTAGGACTTTTATAAGCTCATTCAGATTCCACTGGCATGTGCCTTCTTTCATCCATCCATACATCCTCAAGCCCTTTTCCCATTTTTGCACATGGGTTGCTGGAGTGTCACTTTAACAATGGCAGTCATCTAGAGCCAAGGTTTACACCACCGAGTGGCTAGCCCTGCTGCTGTAGTTCATCTGTACCACACACTCATCTGAACACACATACACACACACACACACACACACACACACACACACACACACACACACACACACACACACACACACACTCACACATAGGGCCAATTTAGAGTGTCCAATCCACCTTCTGCATGTCTTTAGAATGTGGGAGGAAATCAGAGCACCCAGAAGAAAACCATATGAATACAGGGAGGACATGCAGACTCCATACAGAAAGCACCCCAGCAGAGAAATGAACCAGAGAACCTCTTGCTGTGAGGCGACAATGCTAACTGGGTGGCATGTGATTTCTTTATTGGATTAATGTATAGGATTTTGTTTAATGTTTACATAATATACAAACGTGAATAAATTAACTTGTTTCAATTTCACTGTTTGCTCAAGTAACCTAAATGAAAAACATTTGAATATCTGTGCCTGCCTCAGTGGATTAGAGTCTGATAACATGACTGTTAACAGTTCATGAGGAGTGCATGAAATAGCAAATGGACACTTCCCCAAAACATGTACTTTATATTGAGGGGTACGGCCTGCCCCCCCCCCCCATATTTCCATTGTGAGTGACTGTATCTCCATGCCCTGTTAGTTATTAAAATTACTTCTGAAGTTGCTGTTACACAGAGACAAGACAAACATTTGGTCTTCAGAAAAAGTATGCCTTTCTCCTTTTTTCACCAATATGGGGAAATGCATTTCCAAAATACTTTGCTTGAATTTCTCTAATTCAAACACTTGTGTCTCAGAAAAAGGTAAGGCTGCCGATGTATGATTACTAAAAACATTCATTAACTTTTTTCTGTGAACCATACATCATTTCATTATGTAGTATCTGTCATCTGTTGCTATGCCTGCTTTCTATAACTCCATGCATAACATGTTGTCTTCTTTTGTTAAGCACTCTGTTTTAGTGCTGAAGTGAATTTATACAAGAGTCAGTTCATGCCAACATTGTTGATTGTGTTAATTAATAAATTATGAATAGTCATGTGCGTACCTCACAACTATGTAGACGTTTGCAGAACATTCCTGATTTTTGCTCACATTTTTGTCCTGCTCTGTATAAAATGTTTGATTTTCTGGTAAACCACTAAGGATAACTCTCATTGAATAATGGTGGACAGATGTTAGAGATTCATACTTCTTATTGTTCAGAATGTACATCCTGATAAAAATGTTCTACTAGCATTTTAAGTGAATTAACGTAATATTAAAAAAATGTTCCTGAACCTGGTCTTTGCCACCCCATTATTTTTGACTTTGTCTGGAATTCCTGAGCAAAGAAGTTGAGGAAAATGATTGAAAGTCTTAAGATTTTACTGACCCAAGACCTATTAACCTCATCTTATTCATTGATTTAAGCATTCTGTCCTTATAAATATATTGCTCACCTTATCAAATTTGAAGGCCAAATATAGTTTCCATTTTACTTCTATCCTGCAGTACTAGAATGAAACTTTGACTGGGAGCCCAATTCATCATTGCTGAATGTGTTAGTATATGTGATTATTTCTGTACATCATCTATATTTAAACTGTTCAAAATTCCAGTTCCTGTTAATAATCACTAAGTGCAATTGTGGTCCAGATTCAATGTATCCTGGATGGGTTGTGTTTGCAGGTTGAATACTTTCAGATATACTTATTGTTTTAAAAGTCTTTCCTGTCATTGTAAAGTTGTTTTTCTTCTGTAGTAATGTTCATTTGGAGCTTTTCTCCAGTACTCTTCTTGCAAAATGAACTATTTTCCTCAGTGACTAATCTAGTCATCAAAGTATAAGTAAGCAGACAGATAAATATGTGTGTTTCTTTTCCTCTTATCCTAGTTTCATGTTATGTTAATATTTAAAAGTAGTCTCTAAACAGTTTCTTTCCATATTACAACTTGTTGCCTAACTCCTCTACCCCCTTGTCAAATTTTGCATAGGAATATCTCCCATTAAGGTTTGTTCATTCTTTCTATAGTGTCATTTAAAAAAGTCCTTCAGTTTTGACTTGGGCATCTTTTCATTAATATAGTTGTGCTTTGAATTTCTCATGCTAATCAGTAATATTTATTAAAAATAAAGGCTCCCTTCCAATATGGGCAACATACTGGTAATGGAAGCTATGAGTGCGGAACTGGACCTTCAAAATGCAATGATTCAGTCGGACTTATTGTTTGAACAGTATAGAACTAATTATGGTAATTCATTCATGCAGACAGAGAATGTGTGTAATAGCATTTTCACTCGTAAAATGAATAAAATAAAGAGACTACTAAATATGCAAAAGGGAGGGCATATCCAGTATTAGTAAATTGCCATAACAATGCAGACATCCCTTCCAATCAGATTGAACTTAGAGATGAGATGAGGTCATTGGTAACGCCATCAAGTACTGAAAGGGGTAACACCCCTTTAGACCAAGGAACAAGGCGCTTGAAGAGTCTGAAGAGCAGGGGGCCTCATTTAAACAATCGTACTTACAATTATGGGGAAAACAACATCAACAGGGATTATGCAGTACAGGGAGCAAGACCAAAAAACTCGTATCATGCTTCCCTATCAGTGGAAGAGATGATGGATGCTGCCATTAACATTGTAAATGGGAACAAAAGTAAAGAATCATCTGCTGGTGACTGTTTTGGTACAAATGCATCAGACACATGTTTAAACAGTTTTTTTTTAATTGAAAGTAATGAGCCTACACAGTCTGTAAAAGTTTTTGGTGAGGTTGTTGATATGCATTCAAGTGAAAATAACATTCATTGCATTGATAGGGACGCTGATATGGGTGTATCAAAGAATGTGAATAGAAATGACAAGTTTGTGAGTGAAGTTATGTTTTTATATAACTTAGATACAGACAGCAATCACTGGGAAGTTGAAGCAAACTGTCCTAAATATTTAATGTTAGATGCTAGTGAGAGTTTAGATTTTTATGCAATGGATAAAAGTGTTTCTCTTAATGATATGCTACAAAATAATGAACAAAATATTGAAGTTAACAATGAATGGGGCATGCCGCATGGCACAGACAAAATGGGAAACTTGCTAAAAGTTATTGTCAATGCAAGAGGGGATTTTAAGATTTATAATTACTTGTATAAAGATATTCAGACCACCCATGCAAATTTGTTAGCAAAGGGCTTCACTTATGTTCCAAGTGGGGGGGGGGGGGGTAGGGTTGCGGATACCCTAGTAGACCTGAAACTTTTCACAAGGAAGATGAATTTAAAAGCATGGTTTGAAGATAATTGTAATAATAACCAAATGAACACAAGATTATGTAAACCAAGTATGTTTAACCCACCTGTGTGTAATTTGTTTTTTGTTTTTTTAAGTGTGTGAATTGGACATAAGGGAAGTGTATTGTGAAATTCAAAATGATAATTTAACAGAAAATGAAAAAAATTTTATTGTTTGACATTTCGAGAGATAGAAAAGTACGTATAATGAAGCCAGATAAAGGCAGTGGAGTGGTGGTGATGGACAAAAGTGATTATTTAAATTGCATGTCAGCCCTTTTGATGGATGACACCTACCATGAAATATCTTTGAATGAGATTAATATTTTGTATAAAAAGTTGGATATGACATTAGAAGACATGTTATTGCAAGGACAAATAGATATAGATGCTCACAATTTTATGAGAAATGAACATCCAGTGGTAGCAAATATCTTTGGATTGCCAAAAATTCATAAAGGGTTAGAAAATCCAAAGTTTAGACTTATTGTAGATGCAAAAATAAGCAAAACTTGTTTTATAGGTACATTTTTAGATTTTCAGTTAAAGAGAGGTTTGCAACACTTTAAACACATATGCAAAGATTATTGGCAGTTCCTGGCGAATGTAAATAAATTTCAATATATGGAAAATATGTTTTTGGTGACCATAGATGTTTGCAACCTATTCTCGATAATACCACATGAAGAGGGCTTAGCATGGTTTGAAACCCAGTTACAAATAACAGACACATATGATCAAGATGAAATTAATGTATTTGTGACCCTAATGTACATGGTACTGAAACACAATTTCATTAGGTTTGAGGGCCAGTACTTTTTGTCAGAGCACCGGTGTGGCTTTGGGGGCAGCTTGTCCCCGTATATTTGCAAATTATGTTATGTCATACTGGGAGGATCATTTTATTTTTAAATCTGGGTACATGAGTTACATCAAAAATTACACTAGACTTTTGGATGATATGTTTTTGATTTGGATTGGGACAAGAGACTCTCTAATGCAGTTTTTGGATTACATTAATGACACTTTGAGTTGTTTTAAATTCACCCATGAATATAGTCAGACACAAATAATGTATTTGGATGTGGAATTAAAAATAAACAAAGAGAAAAAAAAACTTTGGTTTCAATAATATACAGAAAACTCACTTTTTCAAATTCATATTTGGAGTTTAATAGTTGGCACCCTGATTTTCAAAAGAAATCTATAGTAAAAGGCCAGTTAGTCCGTGCTGCAAAAATGACTTCCCTGGGTAATGAATTTATGGAAGAGGTGAATTTCATATTAGATATGTTTAAGGAAAGAAATTATCCAACGGAAATATTAACTGCTATTAGGGAAGAGGTTATTAATAAACGTAAAAATGGCTTTTATTTACCTATATTAAATTCCTTAGATACAACAGCTATGGTAGAAGTAAAAAAGTCTGATACAGAGAATAATGTGTATGCACATTCGAGTTTTATTACTACCTATAATAAGGATGCCCACAGGGTATGTCAACTAATAGAAAAAAAACTGGGAATTACTGTCAGTGGACAAAAATATGTCAAAATATTTTATACAAAAAACAAAGTTTGCTTTCAAGAGAGACAGATGTTTCAAGGACATTTTGGAACAAGGAAGTAGGTTAAGTAACTGTGGTGTGGTTGAAAAGGCTGGGAACTTTAAGTGTGGGATGTGTTCCCAGTGCTCCCAGATATTTATTATGGGTTATATTTTTAAACTAAATGGTAAGGAAATATTCAAAAGAGGTCATTATAATTGTCAAACGAAGACTGTAGTTTATACTGCAAAATGCTCCTTGTGTCCAGTATTCTACATAGGAAAAACGTGCAGATGGTTTAGGAACAGGATTTATGAGCATCTATTAGACATGAGGCATGGTAAGAACACAAATGCGTTGAGTAGGCATCTCATGGAAAATGTAGGCCATTCATTTAAATTTGTAATAATACAAGTTAAAGTGGATCAACAAGGGGGGGCACTAAATGAGTTTTTAGATGTTTGTGAATTAAAATGGCAACTGACTCTGGATGCCACTAGGTTTCCAGGTGTAAATGAAATGGTGAATTTGAATTGTTTTTTAAAAATGAATCACATTTTGGGTTAACTTTATTATTCAACAAGGTGACACAGTTCAATAACATTATTATATGATATATATATATATATATATATATATATATATATATATATATATATATAAGAGGGATGAAAGAGCTTAACTACTGTAGTTTTATTCAATAAAGGAGTGTTTTCTACAGAGGACTTTGCTGTTCTTCCTCCCTTTGGTTACCTGGTTTGTGGATATTTTCAGTTGATACTGCTAATGGAGACCAAATACTCATGCACCCCTTCATGAAATAGTTTTCTATTGTTCAGCTTTAATCCATCCTCATAAATAATTTGTAATCTGCTTCAGTAATGTCTAAGAATATACAAGGTCATCTGGACTGGAACAAAAGTAAATAAATTGCCAAGACGTTTATTCTTGCTGTCTGTAATTCTCAAAAACATTTGGGGAGAGACAACAATCCGTCTGCTGTAGTCATTAATGTTCTTCTGAGTTAGTTGAAAGCCATCATTTTGCAGTAGCTCTACTTCTGTGTCAGATATTATCTCTGAAGTTTTCATGTTTTGAATCCCTGATTTCATTGCATGTTGATAGCTAATATTGTAACATTTCTGTCCCATTTCAAGGCTATGGCTTTCTATAGAATAATTACATAATTTTTATTATGCTGTAGCTTATGCTTTTGGCCCATGTTTATTATTTTGTAATAACTATCTGTATTACTGAAAAAGGCCTGCATTTTTGGCATATCTGCTGAATGAGGCAAATTCCATTGTACGTGTCCATTTATTAGGTTTGTGCCATTTACTTTAAAATGTGATTTTTGACATATTTTGGCATATGAACTTACTCTGCCTATGTTTTGTAATGTCTGTTTATATTTATAACTAGTCATATGCCTGCTGACCTGAAACTAACAAATTTGGTGAGATGTAATTACTTTTAGCGTGATTTGTACCATTTCCATGTCATGCTATACATTGCATATTATAACATTTATATTTAACACAGAAAAATATTATATGATGGGCATAGTTGTGATTCTTGTATGGTCTCTGAAATGAGTACAATAATAGCCTGAGTTAGCCTCAAATGAAGAGAAAACTATCTTTTATTTCTTAGTGTCTTTCAAGATGTCAATGTCTTAAGTAGAAGTAATGTTATAGAGTCTTTAAATGTTTCATAAACTCATGGAAATCAGTTTTTGCCTTATTTTTATCATGTTCCTTTGTTAAAAGCTCTTGTGGGTGAAGTGCTCCATACATCACTGATAAGGAGCATTACCTAATTTCTGTCTATATTGATAATAGGTAATGCAGAACAGAATAGGTAAAGTAGTACACAATAGGTAATGCAGTACAGAATAAGTAATGCAGTACAGAATAGGTAATGTAGTACAGAATAGGTAATGTAGTATAGAATACATAAAGTAGGACAGAATAGGTAATGCAGTACAGAATAGGTAATGCAGTACAGAATTGGTAATGTACAGAATAAGTAATGCAGTACAGAATAGGTAATGCAGTACAGAATAGGTAATGTAGTACAGAATAAGCAATGTCGTACAGAATTAGTAAAGCAGTACAGAATAGGTAATGCAGTACAGAATATGTACTATAGGATAGAATAGGTAATGCAGTACAAAATAACATTTAAGACTTATAAATGTTTCCCTTCAGATCTAGGTGCACTTGTTCCTTTTTTGTTGTTGTTAAGTTCCTTAAGTGTTGCTGTACAGAATCTCTTCTTTTCAATCTCTAGGCTAACAACTTTATGCATTACAATTTTCCTTTTTAAATTTGTTAATTTCTTTATCCTGTTTCCATCACACAGCTTAAATCTAAATGTATCGCATTCAGGCACAGGGATGTAGTCTTTCCACTGTACATGGCACTCATTAGGCCAGTCATTGAGTATAATATCCCTTTATGTATGTATTAATGTGTCCAAACACTTAGCACAACTGGAACAACTATAACACTTTATCACTAAATAATTAAGGGCCATAAATCATAAAAGCTATGCATACCATCTAAAAAGCCTTGTCCCTTTTCTCAGTGTCATACACGCTACTGAGAGGCAATTTCTGCCTTGTGTATAGAGTTTCAACAGACCCTATTCTGTCAGACCTATTACTTATAAGTCCAATGATATTATAAATACCTACTCAAGAGATCATAGGATCATAGGAGGTTACTAGGCTAATGACCCTAGGGCCATTACAAGCCTATCCAAGTTTTACCCTTATTTCCACAATCAGCACCTATCACCCTTGTCCAAGAGGGACATAGGTGGAACCCCTGAGATGAACTTATGGTTACCCATCCAATTGTCCAGATTACATTTCAAGAGGGCCAATGAGGTGCTGTACTTGACATGAAGTGGGAGTTTGTTGCAAAGGTGTCATAACCTCTGGGAGACAAATCTATCCCTCCAGCAGGTTATATTAATGTCACACACCAAGTTAAGAATGAGTAACCCATGTACCACTTGACTTAAGAATATGCAGCATTTCCGATAAAGTAGAGTCAAAGATTGCCTTATGTGCAAAGCAGAGATCACTTCTGAGCAGTCTGTATGAAACAGAATAAAGTCACAGTGATTTCAGACAGTCCTCATAGGACAGATGCTGATCTCAATTTGTTTGCAAAATAAATAGAACATGTTGAAAGGATAGATGTGTATCACAGAGAATACCACTTCTACAGTACCGTCTTCCACGCCACATAATGCAAAGTACTTCTGTTAATCTATTCAAATATAATTTGGACAAATGGATGGGCAACTTCAAATTCACCCATGGTTTAGCACCCCTGGTCCCTCATGGACAGAGGAAAACATGCAGATGTCCCAATATATCCTTGTAGGGCCCATATCTGGGTTATTCAAATGCAACTTTGAGGGCTAGAAACTACCATGGGAATGTAAGGCTATGCTTCTTAAGATCCTCATAGATCAGTAGTCAGGTAAGTGCCTATGAGCCTACCATGTGCATACAAACAGATTTATGTTAGTCTTTAAAATCAATATTTTATTTATTTACTGCTTCTCCTTTATTTTTGATATAGCCCTTTCTATCACTTTATTGTGTAATTCTTCCATTTTTTTCCTTATATTGTTTTTTCTGCATGTTGCAAGGGCTATAAGGAACCATTCAACTGTTATTCTGACAGTACACATTCACTTATACTTTGTCTGGAGCCTATGTGCCTTCACACAGTCAGTGGTACTAATGTACCAGAACTGTGGAAGTAATAACTAGGAGGACATCAAGTGTTGCTGTTTGCTTTTGTCACGCTACTGCCAACAAATGTAATGTCACTTTCAAAGTACAAATTAGAATTGCCCTTTAAGTCTAAGGCTAAGTAATTTATGCAGCAGAGCATGTATGGTAGTGAAGAGCTTGATGGTGATGTTGCTGCATGAAGCTGGCTGTGCAAACCTTTCTGTTACTGGCCTTTTGCGTAGTTCTGTGCTCATCGAAGGAGACCACTGCCATCAGTTACATCTTTTGCATCTACCCAGCCTCCACTGCAGCTACCCTCTACATTGACATGGTAATTCCACCTACTCCATGCTCATTTAAAAGTGTGTATTAACTCAAATTCAATAATAACTTGTAAGTTTATGATTGCATGATATATTATGTTGAATATTTAGATGTCTTTTACATATTATGTGGACTTTTTGCTATTTCTTTCCTGCTCTTGTAATGGACCATGTATTCTGTAAGTGTATTTCTTATTGCATAAATTGTAGATTGGAATTTTTACTTATGTCATGTTACAGCTTTATACCTATTGTCATTTACCTTGTACAATATATGCTAAATTGTACTAATAATATTATATCAGTAGCTGCTTGTAACTTATCTTATACAATATATGCTAAATTGTTGTAATAATATTATACCAGTAGCTACTTGTAACCTGATCTGTATCCACTTTTAACTTGTAATAAGTATTTTGTTGCTGTAATCTGCTCTGTTAGCCCTGTGAAGCTGAGTCATGACTCAAAAGGGTCAGTTATCAACCATACCCATCTGATTAATGAATGTAGACAAACAAATAAATACACACATACATTCCTACATAAGTTGTGTCTGATAGCTCTGCCCAACTATCTGTCCCCCTTCCAACAGTATGCACATGGAAATTGCATTTACTTATTTTTTATGTTACTTACTTATTGACCAGGTAAGCCCACTGGCCTTAACTGTCCCTTTTCAGGGGTGACCTTTGAGCACTGTCTAGTTACTTGACTTGCTGAGAGTGATAAGGTAGGCAAATGAAGATAGAAGGAATGGGACCCTGTACCCTGGGCACAAGAAGCAGCTCTTTAACAGCTTGGAGCCATACACTACAGAAATGAAGATGGATGGAATCAAACCCTGTACCCTGGGCACAAGAAGCAGCTCTTTAACAGCTTGGAGCCATACACTAGAGAAATGAAGATGGAAGGAATCAAACCCTGTACCCTGGGCACAAGAAGCAGCTCTTTAACAGCTTGGAGCCATACACTAGAGAAATGAAGATGGAAGGAATCAAACCCTGTACCCTGGGCACAAGAAGCAGCTCTTTAACAGCTTGGAGCCATACACTAGAGAAATGAAGATGGAAGGAATCAAACCCTGTACCCTGGGCACAAGAAGCAGCTCTTTAACAGCTTGGAGCCATACACTAGAGAAATGAAGATGGAAGGAATCAAACCCTGTACCCTGGGCACAAGAAGCAGCTCTTTAACAGCTTGGAGCCACACACTAGAGAAATGAAGATGGATGGAATCAAACCCTGTACCCTGGGCACAAGAAGCAGCTCTTTAACAGCTTGGAGCCATACACTAGAGAAATGAAGATGGAAGGAATCAAACCCTGTACCCTGGGCACAAGAAGCAGCTCTTTAACAGCTTGGAGCCATACACTAGAGAAATGAAGATGGATGGAATCAAACCCTGTACCCTGGGCACAAGAAGCAGCTCTTTAACAGCTCTGAGCTTTAGTCCTCTGCACTAATGAATGGACAAGTTATGGTTGTGGGGCCAGGAACCTGAGGTCAGCAACAGCAAGTAGGATGGCAGAAAAAAAGGAGCACTTAAGAATTACTACCCATTTGCCTGTGAGGACATCTGCATTGTCCTATGCAGCAGATAGCACCTCCTCCAGGGAACAGGGGTTTAGAGTCACTTGCTTTTGATTGGCTAACAAAATCATACTTTTTCATGTTCACAAAGCCAGTCACCCCATACAAAACAGTCTTCCCTATTAAAGGCAGAGTGCTGGCTAGCTTTCACTGCTATGACGTGTACATTTTAATCCTTGTATGTAGTTTGCAGTTATATCTTGTGCGACTTGTGCTGCTGTGCACAGTACTTAGGATAGTATGTACTGGGCCTCTACATTGTTCCCTCTGAGAGTCATACTTTACAAGATGAACCAGTTGTTCCTGCCACATTAATATTCCAAAAACAAAATACAGTGTCTGACTGACTTCTGTGTTTCCATGTTTTCCATGTGAGCTGATACACAAAAGCTAATCCAGTCTCTTTTAATATGCACTTAAACACTGTAATTCATTCAGCTAATGTGTCTGCCCTCCAACTACAGATCCACAGGGAAGTTTTTTCCTGGGATGATTGATCCCCCCCCCCCCCCCACCACTACCACTACTGCTGTTTAATTTTATATTTCCCAAAGTTTGGCTCACTGACTCTGTAGGTGATTCACAGACGTTTTGCGTACATAAGCAACCTCCATAGAGGACCATTTAGCAGCTGCCATTCACAGCAACAGCATTCAGAGATTTGAAATATCAGTTTGGCATGTCAGTTAAAGCACAAAATTATTATGAAAACTCTCCCATCAGTTTTCTTAGCACTATCTCATATATCTGCCAGCATCTCATTTCTCCTTCTTACTGTATGATTGGGAGTCTCATTTTGCCTTCAGGCATAACTCACCACCAAACAGAATACTTCTGCCTCTCCCCTGGAGTTTTCAGCTTCAGCACAGAGAAGCTCCTTGCAAACATGCATGCAGCTTTACTTTCAGACAGAACTGCTTCATTCTCCCTGCATGCTGCTGGCACTTCAGTGAGCATTTACAATTTAATGCGGGTGGATTTATTTAACAAAAAAGAGATAAAACCTGAAGCTGTTTTATTTGTGTACTGCTAATTTGGTAAAGAAATACACAGCCTTGTTTCGATTAAGGCACTTCTTCAGCACACAGCATACCACTGTTACATGTCTGGTTTGCTGATTTTATGCCTAAGCAGTAGCAGGTCTTAGTATTTTTATCCCCTTTCAGTTTATTTTTATTTCATTTGCGAGAGGTATTCAGCAGCAGCTGACTCCCCATTTTTCAGGTGCAAATGTCCAGCGTATGGAAAGGAATGTAAAAATTCTTGCATGATTTCACAGTAGAAGTGGAAGGGATCACACTAAATCCTTGCATGATTTCACAGTAGAAGTGGAAGGGATCACACTAAATCCTTGCATGATTTCACTGTAGACGTGGAAGGGATCACACTAAATCCTTGCATGATTTCACTGTAGAAGTGGAAGGGATCACACTAAATCCTTGCATGATTTCACTGTAGAAGTGGAAGGGATCACACTAAATCCTTGCATGATTTCACTGTAGAAGTGGAAGGGATCACACTAAATCCTTGCATGATTTCACAGTAGAAGTGGAAGGGATCACACTAAATCCTTGCATGATTTCACTGTAGAAGTGGAAGGGATCACACTAAATCCTTGCATGATTTCACAGTAGAAGTGGAAGGGATCACACTAAATCCTTGCATGATTTCACAGTAGAAGTAGAAGGGATCACACTAAATCCTTGCATGATTTCACTGTAGAAGTGGAAGGGATCACACTAAATCCTTGCATGATTTCACTGTAGAGTGGAAATCATTATAAAAAAAAAACCCTTATATGCGTGCAGAGAAGTGGACTAGAACACATAAAGTCCTTGCATGATTCCGCAGTAGGTAAGATAGTCACACAGAAATGTGTCTTCAGTAAATGTGGGTAGCCCTATACAATTGTTGAAAAGTGTGGAACATCTTCGAATACTAGCCAGAACAAGAAGATGCATTGTTACCGACAACGTCTTAGAATAAAATATATTCACACAGGACAAGAGCTGACTGAGGAATGTAATACTTTAGGGAAGCTATATGGAATAAAAAGTAAATAGTCCTTAGTGGCAGAATTCACTGGTTACTGGTTACAGCATGAGAGCACTTCAGATTACGACAAACCAAATAAATTGAAAACTAAACCAAACCAAATGAACAGAAACCTTCCAGTTGCTCTCCGGTTGATGTAGTAATCAGCAAACTGTCAAAAACACTTGTATGACAGCAATAGTATTCCACACTTTAATTTCCTTAAGCTTAAAATTTAACAGCTTTTCGTCAGTTGATCAAAAACAAACTTCCTCAGAATGGAAAACACGTCAGTGGCATTCAAACACCTTACTTATAATTTTCCTCACATGATTTCCACTCAAGAATACGCAACAATCCAAGTGGCTCTTTTATAACTCGAAACGAACCGGAAACCACGAGCTGTTCTTACTAATTGCTGTTTGTAAAAAATCTAAAGTGCACTGCTGTGGAGCACGCTTCTTCGACACTTCTGCCTACGAGCTGATAATTTTATTTTAATAAATAATAATAAATCACGCAAGGAAAATTATAAGTAAGATGTTTGAATGCCATTGACGTGTTTTCTGTTCTGAGGAAGTTGGTTTTTGATCAACCGACGAAAAGCTGTTAAATTTTAAGCTTAAAGAAATTAATAAAGTGTGGAATACTCTTGCTGTCATTCGAGTGTTTTTGACAGTTTGCTGATTACTACATTGACCGGAGAACAACTGGAAGGTTTCTGTTTGTTTGGTTTGGTTTAGCACTTCAGATTAGCCAGGCTGGATGAGTCATATAAAGATAGTCTGTCTTTTCTTGCTATGGCACTTCTGTTTTTCTTGTGATTAAGATTAAAAACAAATTTAGAGATGGTTATTAGGCCCTGTGCTGGTAAACATTGCAGAGATGCATGCAGTCACTTGTTTGAGGGGGATAGTTACAGCAGGCTATAAAACTTGAGGGGTGATACATAACCCCCTGTAGTTGAGGAAGAGGATCACAAAGTTTGAATAACACCTAATGAATCACTTAGCCTGTAGTACAAGAAGGTGAAATCTGGCAGTATACTGTTGTAAGGGTGGACTCTGGTGATATTAAGGTCATCCTTTACCTTATATATCAGTTCTTTGTTCACATCCGGAGTACTGTATCCAGGTGTGGAGTCTGTACTGTAATAAAGACAGAGATGAGGAGGATGTAGAAGAAGACATTGAAGGAGAAAGACAGAGAAGGCAAGATGCAGGCAACAGGAATGTTTCCCATGAAGTAAGAAGGTACAGTGGAATATAGTAATGCACTACAGTAATCTTAAGAAGTAGAGTATGGTCATCTGAAGACAGAGGAAAAGGGCAAGAAAAGAGACAGGACGACTGACAGCACAGAACTGCCAGTACCTATAGTGACACATGAAGTGTTACATCATGGAAAAGGTGGTGGTCCCACTGCGTGCCTTGTCTGATGTAACTGGTATAATGCAGACCTGCTCCACTGGGACGATCAGAAAAGACTGGGCAGATTGAAGACAAGCAGTGGAGGGCAGCTGCAGTACTCAGCTTTACTTAATTGTGCACTGATGTCTTTCACCGTCATATTCATATTTCCAATGTGGTTTGAGCAAAATGTTAGATAGTTGATATTTAGGCATTCTAAAAATTGTCTGCAAGGGGAATTCCATTTACATCATCCAGCCAAGGCATCTCTCAGCTTGATTCCATTTTTTCCATCCTGAGTTGTTTTTTTTTTTTGTTTTTTTTTTTGTAAGTCACACATGCTTTAATCAGCCTACGTCGTACAGATTAGCGGATGTGAAGAACAGCCACAGGAGTATTTATGAGGCGTGAGCAGAGGTGTTCCCCTTGAGCTATTCACCTAAAATCACAGAATTCTTAATTACAGTGTTGTACAGTCACAAAAATATGAGTTTGATTGTTTGCATAGTTGTATAGACTCATGTTTTTATAACTGCATAGTTTTTATCTGGTTAAAGGCAATGTGTTAGAATCAAATGCAAATATTTGTAGGGTTTTGCCCGCACTGAACTATAGACTGCAGTCTTGTTATAAGAGTGGGTTTGGGGTACAAGACACAGAAGAATTAGAGTGAAGAAGTTTGACTTGTTTTAGAGTGATTATTGAATGACTTTTAGTGTAAAACATGCCTTTTAAAATAGCCCAGGAGTAGAACATTTTATTGTTTCAGCAGAGCGAAGGATCTACTGTAAGGTCTGAAGGAACTGACAACATGGGTTCAGTGAAAAAAAGCAGAGGGCAACAAATAGTTCAGAGGAACCAAACTCCTAAGTGTACTGGATCGTAAGGGACTACTTGTCACCTCACAAATAATATCCTTAAACATTTAAGTAACTGCAGAAAAGTTTGTGGCAAAGCAAATAAAACATGAAGCACAAGCAAGTGTGTGTACTAGTGAGACCAAGGGGTCTGTATCATAATATCGAAGTATTAAATGTTCAACTCACTAAAGTTCGAACTTTAATGATTGAACTTTTAATACTTCCAATGTCAAAAAAAATCATTGTACGCCCAAAACAAAAAAAAAACGCTCTATGCAGGGGGGCAAGCCCCCCTGCACCCAACACCACCTGCTAGTTAAATATACCAACTTCAAGATGGCACTACAGTGCAGTAAAGGGAAATCTTCCCTTCCCACACTCTATTGCGATCTCCGTTATATGATTAGAGATTTTAAAACTTCGATCATTAAAGGTCAACCTTTAGTGATTCGAAATTTTAAGCCTTCGAGCATATGATAGGAACCCAGAGCAAGGTGTCCCCCTGGCTGTTCTGATTCTCCTATTAGATGTTATCTTCATTCCCAGATAATGATTCTGAGACTGTACAGGAGGCAGCACATGTGATGCTCCAGAATGTCAACCGGGCCTCGTATACTTCACAGTTTGGCTTTGTTAAATGAAGGTCATGCCTATTAAATCTGGTGGACTTTTTTGAAAAGAGGTACCAAAGCACTGGATGAAGGTAAGACTGTACACACAGTTCACCTCAACCTGGCCAAGGCTTTTGATACAATACCCTACTCAGGCACTAAAACAACTAAGGCTATTTCTGGCATAAGTTTTAAGATACCTGTCTAAGTGTACAAAAGCGGAAGGAACTGGTAGAGTTGCTGATGGTGGTGGGGACTGAGCAGTGGGACATGGCACTGCAGAAACTGAAGACTGCAGTGGGATGGCACTGCAGAAACTAAAGACTGCAGTGAGCCATGGCACTGCAGAAACTGAAGACTGCAGTGGGACATGGCATTGCAGAAACTGAAGACTGCAGTGGACATGGCACTGCAGAAACTGAAGACTTCAGTGGGACATGGTACTGCAGAAACTGAAGACTGCAGTGGGGCATGGCACTGCAAAAACTGGAAACTGGAGTGGGACATGACACTGCAGAAATTGAAGACTGCAGTGGGGCATGGCACTGCAGAAACTGAAGACTGCAGTGGGACATGTCAGGGGCATGATTGATCTAGTTTTCATCAAAGAGTTAAGTGTTAGAGATGAGAAAATGCCAGTAACAGAATTAATTGTGTCATAGTGTAGTGTATGATTCCTGCTATAACTAGGACAACAAACACAAAGGTCTGTGACATTACAAATGTGCACTTTGATTTATTGAGCAAGTAGGTGAGGAACAATATAAAAGGGTGAAACAGTGATAGCAACCATTATGAAACTGACAGTGTATTAAGATGGTAGCATGGAACACAGAGAAGCCATCTGTCAAGAGCAAGAGAAGGAAAGGAGGAACAGAAGGGGAACTAAAAGAACACGGACAAGATTAAGGAGGAACTGAAGGGGAACTAAAAGAACACAGATAAGATTAAGGAGGAGCTGAAGGGGAACTAATAGAACACAGACAAGATTAAGGAGGAATTGAAGGGGAAGTAAAAGAACACGGACAAGATTAAGGAGGAACTGAAGTGGAACTAAAAGAACACGGACAAGATTAAGGAGGAACTGAAGGGGAACTAAAAGAACACGGACAAGATTAAGGAGGAATTGAAGGGGAACTAAAAGAACATGGACAAGATTAAGGAGGAACTGAAGGGGAACTAAAAGAACACGGACAAGATTAAGGAGGAACTGAAGGGGAACTAAAAGAACACAGACAAGATTAAGGAGGAACTGAAGGGGAACTAAAAGAACACGGACAAGATTAAGGAGGAACTGAAGGGGAACTAAAAGAACATGGACAAGATTAAGGAGGAACTGAAGGGGAACTAAAAGAACACGGACAAGATTAAGGAGGAACTGAAGGGGAACTAAAAGAACATGGACAAGATTGTCAGATAGGGAAAGACTTGGTGCAGAGGAGTAAAGCCTGAAATAATCTTTGTCTGAAGACTAGAATGAATGTGTCAGGGATATATGGAAGGTAGGGACAATTTACAAAGCAGAATGTTTACAAGATGGCCATAAAAGGGACTTCAGGTGCATAGGCCAGAGCAAGATATTTCATCCCGAGGTTTAACTCCTTAAAAGAGGTAATAAAGGGAATGAGAAAGCCAGATTGCTGGCACAGTTATTAAATGCTATATTTCCTTTCTTTCAGAAAAGCAGTGAAAAGGCATGAGATCTCTGTGAAAGGAGAACC
>NC_056746.1:1300069446-1300119446 GCF_019279795.1 Protopterus annectens | reverse complement strand
GTATGGTACACCATAATAAGCACAGAACCGTGTGTGCTTCGTGGAAAAGGTCTTGTGTGCCTACACTGAAAAGTCATTGAATTTGTGATGCAGTTATTCCAAACCAGCTTGGATTGTGCAAAAGAGACTATCTCAGATCAGGTTGCATGGTGACAATGTCTCGGACCAGCTTGCACAGTAAAAGGCAGCTGCTTCTTTTCTCAGTGGGACACGATAATGATTCAGTGGCTGACTTTTAAATCTGGAGTTGTCTGGATGAGACTGCAGTGTTGCCTGTTTCTCTCTCTCTCTCTCAGTCTCTCCCCGTCTGCTACTGGATAAACTATCTGGCCTGCTTCTAATGTCATTTTAATTGCTGGATATTTTCTTATACAGTAAAGCAGTCTAAATTTAAATTATAAAAAAAATGATAAAGTGAAATATTTTAGAATAATCCATGAAAAAGGCCTCTTCTGATGAACAAAATCCACATTTAACAGCATGTGGTGGTGGTTCTTTCCCTCATGGTTTGCAGGAGACGTGGTGCGTATTCCTTAGTCTTAGTACTCTGCAGGGTCGCTGTGTAGAATACAAGGGTCCAGGCACTCCATAACAGGAAGTAGGCCAGGTCTGTCTGTCTGTCTTGTCTGTAGAACAGCAAGTTAGCAGCTTCCTATGACTGGAGGAAAAGACAGCAAGGCTCCAGCCTCATGTTCTGCTACAGTGTCAAGCCTGGAGGCTCAGTCTGTCTGCATTAGCATGTTGTTCACAGCAAGAACTGCCCCTCATGCAGTCATTTCATGAATTGGGGGAGATTAGATTCTACTTGTGTGGTGCTTTTCACTTTGTAAAAAATGATGCACTCACAGGTCAAATATCTTTTAAAGACCTAAGGGCATGCAAAATGCAAACTGACTCTTACTGTGAAGGTTAAAGCACCTTAGAGCATCAAAAGCTGAAAGGTGCATGCTGGGACAAAAAATGATGAATAACTCTTAGTTTTAGTAATAACCAAGATGAAATAGCAGTTTTACTCTATTGTTATTTAGATTTTTTGGTGAGCATTGTGTAACAATTCCATTCAGACCAAGGAAAACTTCTAAGAAAGAGATTATTCATAGGTGTTAGGGTAGCAGCGGTTGTACTGTTTGTGACAACACCCATTACATAGCCCTGCTGCAGACATGATCCCATTTAGCTATATAAAGTACTTTATGTACTTCTTATCTTCTGTTCACGGAGAATATAATAATGGAGCAGAGCTGGGAAGACAGCATGATTTCAGAAATTATACGAACGAGGAGAGCGGGAATGTTAATTACCAAATGTGAAAGCTGTTTCACCAGAGTCGACCCACATTAATAGGGGCATTAAAAGTGCATTTCTAGATACACTTTACTAAGTACTGATTACTCTATAAAACTACTTTTCTAGTTTCATTTTGCTAAGTAGTCAGTTAACTTCTTAAAGGTACATTCCTAAATTAAAAGTTTAAAGGCATCAATAACTTCTTTAATCATGGCATTTCTTTTCCTCTTTGAGCATGTACAAAATATCATTCCAGGGGTTAACTAAATGTTTATTAATAAAAGCCTTTCTCAGCACAAATAGAAAGCTTGTTTGTAGAAGTAGCATTTTTGAGACCACTTTGAATTTCTTAGTGGCCAGGAACAAAGAAACAAAAGCACACACGCACACACACACACACACACACACACACACACACACACACACACACACACACACACACACACACACACACACACACACACTGCAGTGGTGCTGTTGCTATGGAATATGCAGGCTTGACTGCAGACATCAACAACCGTCACTGTCCAAATGACTGGAGAAACCAGGAGGGAACCTGGATCCTCAAGATTTTTAGAATTATTGAAGCTTGGGTCTTGCAGAAGTGTAAGAATGTCCGTACTCTGACTGTGATGATGACTTGCATGTCACCGGTATCGAGGATATCAGCAGATATTCAGAAAAATTGCCGGAAAAAAGAAGTTCTAACCAGTGTCGTGTGTGCTGTGCTGTGGATGAGATATTAGTAATAATTTTTTACCTGTCTCTCACAACATAGTGTTCCACTCCCCCAAGTGTGATGTTTTAATTGCATTTGCCAATTTAGGAAGGTCCTTCCTTAGAATTAGGCCTTCAACCAGGTGGTGTTTTCTGAAGGACATAACACAGATGTAGTTAAGATGGGCACCTGTTGCTTTATAGTCAGAGCCCCATCATACCTCACACAGTAGATAAGAGGATGCCAGGTTAATAATCCCAGACTGGAGTTTAGCATGCTGCACTGACTAGGTGTTACATGTGATGGACCCACCAGTAGCCCTGCATACCATGCTGCACTGACTAGGTGTTACATGTGATGGACCCACCAGTAGCCCTGCATACCATGCTGCACTGACTAGGTGTTACATGTGATGGACCCACCAGTAGCCCTGCATACCATGCTGCACTGACTAAGTCTTGCATGTGATGGACCCACCAGTAGCCCTGCATACCATGCTGCACTGACTAGGTGTTACATGTGATGGACCCACCAGTAGCCCTGCATACCATGCTGCACTGACTAGGTGTTACATGTGATGGACCCACCAGTAGCCCTGCATACCATGCTGCACTGACTAAGTCTTACATGTGATGGACCCACCAGTAGCCCTGCATACCATGCTGCACTGACTAAGTCTTACATGTGATGGACCCACCAGTAGCCCTGCATACCATGCTGCACTGACTAGGTGTTACATGTGATGGACCCACCAGTAGCCCTGCATACCATGCTGCACTGACTAGGTGTTACATGTGATGGACCCACCAGTAGCCCTGCATACCATGCTGCACTGACTAAGTCTTGCATGTGATGGACCCACCAGTAGCCCTGCATACCATGCTGCACTGACTAGGTGTTACATGTGATGGACCCACCAGTAGCCCTGCATACCATGCTGCACTGACTAGGTGTTACATGTGATGGACCCACCAGTAGCCCTGCATACCATGCTGCACTGACTAGGTGTTACATGTGATGGACCCACCAGTAGCCCTGCATACCATGCTGCACTGACTAGGTGTTACATGTGATGGACCCACCAGTAGCCCTGCATACCATGCTGCACTGACTAGGTGTTACATGTGATGGACCCACCAGTAGCCCTGCATACCATGCTGCACTGACTAGGTGTTACATGTGATGGACCCACCAGTAGCCCTGCATACCATGCTGCACTGACTAGGTGTTACATGTGATGGACCCACCAGTAGACCTGCATACCATGCTGCACTGACTAAGTGTTACATGTGATGGACCCACCAGTAGCCCTGCATACCATGCTGCACTGACTAGGTGTTACATGTGATGGACCCACCAGTAGCCCTGCATACCATGCTGCACTGACTAGGTGTTACATGTGATGGACCCACCAGTAGCCCTGCATACCATGCTGCACTGACTAGGTGTTACATGTGATGGACCCACCAGTAGCCCTGCATACCATGCTGCACTGACTAGGTGTTACATGTGATGGCTCCACCAGTAGCCCTGCATACCATGCTGCACTGACTAGGTGTTACATGTGATGGACCCACCAGTAGCCCTGCATACCATGCTGCACTGACTAAGTCTTGCATGTGATGGACCCACCAGTAGCCCTGCATACCATGCTGCACTGACTAAGTCTTACATGTGATGGACCCACCAGTAGCCCTGCATACCATGCTGCACTGACTAAGTCTTACATGTGATGGACCCACCAGTAGCCCTGCATACCATGCTGCACTGACTAGGTGTTACATGTGATGGACCCACCAGTAGCCCTGCATACCATGCTGCACTGACTAGGTGTTACATGTGATGGACCCACCAGTAGCCCTGCATACCATGCTGCACTGACTAAGTCTTACATGTGATGGACCCACCAGTAGCCCTGCATACCATGCTGCACTGACTAAGTCTTACATGTGATGGACCCACCAGTAGCCCTGCATACCATGCTGCACTGACTAGGTGTTACATGTGATGGACCCACCAGTAGCCCTGCATACCATGCTGTACTGACTAAGTCTTACATGTGATGGACCCACCAGTAGCCCTGCATACCATGCTGCACTGACTAGGTGTTACATGTGATGGACCCACCAGTAGCCCTGCATACCATGCTGCACTGACTAGGTGTTACATGTGATGGACCCACCAGTAGCCCTGCATACCATGCTGCACTGACTAAGTCTTACATGTGATGGACCCACCAGTAGCCCTGCATACCATGCTGCACTGACTAGGTGTTACATGTGATGGACCCACCAGTAGCCCTGCATACCATGCTGCACTGACTAAGTCTTACATGTGATGGACCCACCAGTAGCCCTGCATACCATGCTGCACTGACTAAGTGTTACATGTGATGGACCCACCAGTAGCCCTGCATACCATGCTGCACTGACTAAGTCTTACATGTGATGGACCCACCAGTAGCCCTGCATACCATGCTGCACTGACTAAGTCTTGCATGTGATGGACCCACCAGCAGCCCTGCATACCATGCTGCACTGACTAGGTGTTACATGTGATGGACCCACCAGTAGCCCTGCATACCATGCTGCACTGACTAGGTGTTACATGTGATGGACCCACCAGTAGCCCTGCATACCATGCTGCACTGACTAGGTGTTACATGTGATGGACCCACCAGTAGCCCTGCATACCATGCTGCACTGACTAGGTGTTACATGTGATGGACCCACCAGTAGTCCTGCATACCATGCTGCACTGACTAGGTGTTACATGTGATGGACCCACCAGTAGCCCTGCATACCATGCTGCACTGACTAAGTCTTGCATGTGATGGACCCACCAGTAGCCCTGCATACCATGCTGCACTGACTAGGTGTTACATGTGATGGACCCACCAGTAGCCCTGCATACCATGCTGCACTGACTAGGTGTTACATGTGATGGACCCACCAGTAGCCCTGCATACCATGCTGCACTGACTAAGTCTTACATGTGATGGACCCACCAGTAGCCCTGCATACCATGCTGCACTGACTAAGTCTTACATGTGATGGACCCACCAGTAGCCCTGCATACCATGCTGCACTGACTAGGTGTTACATGTGATGGACCCACCAGTAGCCCTGCATACCATGCTGCACTGACTAGGTGTTACATGTGATGGACCCACCAGTAGCCCTGCATACCATGCTGCACTGACTAAGTGTTACATGTGATGGACCCACCAGTAGCCCTGCATACCATGCTGCACTGACTAAGTCTTACATGTGATGGACCCACCAGTAGCCCTGCATACCATGCTGCACTGACTAAGTCTTACATGTGATGGACCCACCAGTAGCCCTGCATACCATGCTGCACTGACTAGGTGTTACATGTGATGGACCCACCAGTAGCCCTGCATACCATGCTGCACTGACTAGGTGTTACATGTGATGGACCCACCAGTAGCCCTGCATACCATGCTGCACTGACTAAGTCTTACATGTGATGGACCCACCAGTAGCCCTGCATACCATGCTGCACTGACTAAGTCTTACATGTGATGGACCCACCAGTAGCCCTGCATACCATGCTGCACTGACTAGGTGTTACATGTGATGGACCCACCAGTAGCCCTGCATACCATGCTGCACTGACTAGGTGTTACATGTGATGGACCCACCAGTAGCCCTGCATACCATGCTGCACTGACTAGGTGTTACATGTGATGGACCCACCAGTAGCCCTGCATACCATGCTGCACTGACTAGGTGTTACATGTGATGGACCCACCAGTAGCCCTGCATACCATGCTGCACTGACTAAGTCTTACATGTGATGGACCCACCAGTAGCCCTGCATACCATGCTGCACTGACTAGGTGTTACATGTGATGGACCCACCAGTAGCCCTGCATACCATGCTGCACTGACTAGGTGTTACATGTGATGGCTCCACCAGTAGCCCTGCATTCAGTACCCAAGGCCAATCTACATTAATTCTGATCTAGTTCATGATCGCTTACTTCTGGATCTAAGTGAAGTAACTTTTTACCGTTACATCTGAGCTCTTTGGGCAAGGGAAAAATAGGTAATTACAGCTGGACATAGCTAGATGCCAGCAAAAGTGCAGCACTTGTCATCCACTGAGCATTTCTGGTGACTACATATATACAGCAGGCAACATAATTGACAAAAATGGAGCCCTGTAGTACCTCTCAGTGCCCATGGAATCAGTCTGAAGAATTTAGTCCAGTGACAGCTACCTGGGGGATACCATTCAGGAAGGTAGCAAACTGTCTGATTACTGCTGTAAAGCTCAGCCATTCCAAAGCAAAAATGTGGCCCATGGTATTGAATGTTGGTGAGAGGTCATTGAGAACTAGCATAACATCTGATCTTTGATTTCTTGCCAGAAGCAACAGATTGATCATCAGACATGAGCAATCATGCTAGTCTGCAGCTACCTGGAGATGGTATTGTAGATATCATACTGTAATGTGATGTTTTCAATGTTAGCAGTTAATGCCATTTCCCCGAAATCTGTGAAAATATGGCAAGCTTAGAAATGGTATGTAGTATCCGTGCTGTCAGAATACATAGGATTTATTTAAGAAGACATTCAAGAAAGCCTGTTTGAAGGAATTGAGAAGGACACCCTGCTGTAATGGCATTATTGTTATATAAGTCTCAGAACTCAATAGGTATAAAGGAAATCAGGTTGACCTATCAAAACGCATTTTATCTGAATGCTTTTTGGCTGAATACTAACGGCCAAAAAACATTTATATTAAAAAGAAGTCAGGGATTTTTGCACCTTCCCATGTGGAGAGGAAACTCCCACACCCCCAGCTTATATATACCAACTCATCAGTTGCACAACAATAGGAAAATGCATCTTGTATGATCACCAAAATTGTTTTTTTGGACATTACTATTTGCTAGCAAAGCATTCAAAGTAAGTATGTTAGACAGATCTACTAGTCCCTGATGTCCAGCATAAAGCATCTAAGCAACAGCCAGCTTAGATGCTTTATGCTGGACATCAGGGACTAGTAGATCTGTCTAACATACTTACTTTGAATGCTTTGATAGCAAATAGTAATGTCCAAAAAACAATTTTGGTCCAAGACTTCATTATGGAGATGTCCCCTGCTGGATAGACTTTGTCCCCTACTGGATAGACTTCAGGACATCACAGCTAAGATAAGGCAAAGCTGATTCAGATGTGAAGGCAAGGACACTGTGTCAGGCCTCTCTAGTTGCAGAGATGAGCTGCATACAACTGGTCTTCTCCAAAAGAGAAACCAAGAAGCCTAATTTGCACAGGGTATCACCTGGTTAGATTCTCAAAAATGAAACCATTGAGTATGCAATGGTATACCTTTTTATTAATTCTCATTTAAAACAAAAGCACACCAAATGTTCTCTGGGTCTAAAAGTAATGTTTTTATTCAACTTGAGAACAAATACTATGATATACTACCTGATAACACTCTGTTAAAATGTATGAACAGCAAACGCTTTGCATTTGTAATCTGTAAACAGTACCAGGGCTCCTTGGATGCATGCAGCACTAAAGGTTTGTACCAAGAGAAACTTACGATTATGGATTTTAGCTTTAGGGATCAGAGCTATAAAAATACTTGTGGTGCTCAGAGACAAAATGCTAGGCAACTACACTAATCACATAATACTTAGAATGGACTTATGGTGTATATTAGGGCTCATTTTAAACCAAAGCTATCTGCTACATACCAGAGATTTGTACATTTTCAGACATGCTGAACCCTGAAACTGGATAGGGAGTTCAGTGCATCAGTTTTAAAAAAATGTCGTAAGTCAGTTTTATTCAGCTATTGATCAAATTCCATTTGTTGTTGTTATTTACATAACTGTTGATATTTCCTTATGGTGACTAGAGTATTCCTCTGATAATGAAATACATTGATAGCCTTGTAGGATCTGACATTTGCACAATGCAGATTGGTGATACACTTTGTTTAGATGCTGGTTAGTGCCTCTTTACTGCTACAGGTGAGTTAGGTTATAAAGAGGCATAGGTTAGGGCGCCATTCTTGAGAAGTTTAAGACTGAGCTCTGACTGATTGCTTAGTGCAGGACACCATGTCACTGCCATGTGACTGGCAGGTATTAGGACATTTAGGTAGTTTCACTTGGCCACAGTCTTTATATGTACACATGCAGAGAGCACTAATCACAGTGCTTCAACAACAAACAACAAGCATTCTTTGCAGTTTATTCAGCAACCTGTTTTCACTGATTGGCAACATTGTAGTCAGTCTGGTAGTCATTTTCTCAATTCCCAGGACTGATCAATGAGGAGGGTGACCCAGCTCTGCACTGCTTATTACTGCTGCCTTACTTTGCTTGTTTCTGTAGTTCAATTCCTGACTGAGGTGCTTTCAGTGGGAAGTTAGCATGTCCTCTGGATGTCCATTATGATTTTTAATGGGACTTCTACTTTCACCATACATCTCAACCAGGCAAATTGGCAAGCCTAAAAATTATCAGTAGGATTGTGTGCGTGAGTGTATGTGTATGCATGTGTGTGTTTGTGTGTCCGCGTGTGCGAGTGTGTGTGTGTGTGTGTGTGTGTGTGTGTGTGTGTGTGTGTGTGTGTGTGTGTGTGTGTCTGTGTGTGTGCGTGTGTGTGCGTGTGTGTGCGTGTGTGTGTGTGCCTGTGTGACCACACATGGGTATATTTGTACTTTCATGTATGCTAACACATTACAGGTTGCAGTATTCTACAGTAAATTTTATAGTTTCATCATGTAGTCAGACTGACTAATCACCATATTTACCGAGGTCGAACATTAACATTCATTATTTGTCAGTAGCTGATCTGGGTGTTACCTAAAACAATAACATGTTCATGTAAATTAGATAAACATGAATGTTTCAGTTAATGCGTTATATCTGTATGCTTTGTTATATCTGTACAGTGAAAAACAGGGCTGTGAAAAATGAATAAACAGTAGCTCTGCTCATACTTTGCCTGATTTCTTAAATACACAGATATGTCTCTGCTTTGGTTTTAAGAAGCTTGTGGCAAAAAGTAAAATCAAATTAGAAATTTAGAATATTTTTAGTGTAAACAGGTAAGAGTTATGTTGCTTGTAAGCTACGTGTCAATAAAAATGTTCTATTTGTTTCTTCTCAAAATTAAATCAAAAGAAAAATTCTGTGCAGGTCTATACTTATAAAGTTATTGTATTCACGATCTTGTCCTAGGAGTAGGCAGAAATGAAAAGGAGGAACCTTCTGTGTGTTTTTTTAATTCACGTCATAGCAGTTTTGAGAACCTAATGTTAACGAGGAACCCTATAGACAAAGGTCACAGCACAGATTGGAAGATGTAGTTCTTCTGGTCTCCTAGCAACAAGCTCATACCTCCAAGCTGTTTCTGCTCTGGGACAGTGGAAGATAGCACAGTGAGACAGAGTAAAGCTTCCGTTTGAAGTGTACGCTACCCTTCTATGGGTGGGAGAAGGGGGAGGGCGTTTCCAGAGTAGAAATAAAGAAAAGCAAAAGCATATCACGTAGTGAGTCTGGAAAGTTCTGAGCCAGGGAGATTCCATGAAAGAGTACAGTACTGCACTAAAAAAAAGCTTGAATATTAATTCCTTTCTATCTTTCCTTGTTACTTTTATGCATGTGCAAGGCAATGCAGTTAATACTTGTTTCAAGACATCTCAGCAAACCAGTTTGTCCTTTCCTCTGCTTTGGTCCGCAATCTATCATAAAGCTCGGCTTTCTGCCACCACTATTATCTTCACTCAGACGTGCATCAAGGTTATGGAAGGGAGACCCCAGCCAAGTTCTGACCTCTTTCTAGCTGCAGGCATGCCACAAATGAATTCAGTTTCAGAACCTTCTTGAAAGGAGTCCTTTCAGATATTACAGCCTAACGGTGCCTTGACATGGTTTTGCATCTTGCTTTTGTTTACTGTATTTTATTTTCCATTCTGTAACATTTTATTGGAGGTTAGAGAGGACCATTTTACTGTCAACTTCTGGAACATAACTATGCGATACTAACCTTGAGTAAATGACAAAGCTGTCACTTTTATCAGTCTTTTTCTGTAAATGCTGCATGTGTCATTGCTGTGTTCCTTAAGAGCCTGTTTCATTGTACAGAGAAGACTACGTTTCATGTATTTGTAGTACACCCAGCAATGTGAAAATCTGGAAAGCTGATCCTCAGTTTGTGGGAATTTACATTTTCATAGTCCGTGCAAATGGGTGAATATTCCTACTCCAGTCATCAGGGTATGCATGCAATGTAGAAAATGCCTTTAGCAGATCCACCTCTCACTCTTCAGATTGGAATGTCTGTAATCACCCACTTCAAGGCTGAAGCAAACATTGTATGATTTCTATAAATGTGCTACTGCTGTATTCATTCCTGCAGTGGTCATCACTTGGTAAAATAACCGTGCCCCACAACACTGCCCTGAGATGTTTGTATATATCTGTATGACTGTCCTCTGTATGCAGAATCCCAGCTTGGGAACTAGTTCTTACCCCTCTTTCACAGATGTCACAGTTTAAGGCTAGCAAAAGAAGTCTGTTGGCTTAAAGAGGGAGAGTTCAATCACATTTGTATTTTTCTTTCTATATTATTTCATCCACTGAATCTGCATTGCTGACTGCTGTGTTGCCTTGGCAAGCTCAGTGTCAGATTTTTCAAAGATAGCAGCTGTTTTTTAAAAAGAGTAAAGCCAAATTCAAAGCTTGGTGAAGATTTCTTTATTTACCTGCCTAATTACTTACTTAAATGTGTTTTCAAGAGTGGAGCAGTGATCCAAGTGGACCTATTTCACGCTTGGCTAAGTAAATTCACCCTACCACAGTCCCTTCCTTTTATACCTTTACCTGCTTCCTGTGGGGGGAAAAGTGATCTTTAGATACTCCCTGTTACCTAAGCAACAGTTTTTATAAAGTGACAGAGCAGACCATTAGTACAAAGGTTATGTTTCTATGCATTTGGAAGTGTAATAGGTTGTGAACAAATGAGTTATCAGGTTTAATTTTTTTTTAGAATGAAAGACTGACTGATATGGCGGGACCTTGCCTTCTTTTTCTCTAGAAAGATGGAATCATACCTCTCAACTGTCCAGATTCTCACACAGTGTCCAGATGTTTGTCTCATATGTTTGCTCCTTTCCTCAGGAAATGTGTGGGTTTCTGTAAAATCATTGAAGTTACTAAATAATAACAGACATTTGGGTTTCAGACTTCATATCCTTTGTAAAATGCATGCCAATGCAAAACCTATTATTCTAGCAACTTTCTAAGTTTATAAGACAAATATTTAAAATCTGTACCTATTATTGGCCTTTGTCCCTCATTATTTTGCCACTGTACAGATTTCTTGTGCCAAGAGGTTGAGAGGTATGAGATGGATACAAGACAGATAGTGTGAAATTCTGATCACTGAGTAACCACAAGTGGCAAGGTGGAGAGGGCATTTATTTTTTAGTCATTTTTATCTTTTAGCAGTGACATTCTGTTTTGGACTTCACTCACTTCATTTCCACTTATTCAGAGCGATCCTCAATCCTGGTCATTTCCCATGACTTAAGACTGAAATACCAGGAGTGGATTTCTAAGTGTCGTCAAGTTTCTGTGATAGCTTCATAGATGTGCTAATCGGCATATAGTTTTTGTCCCTTTTACAAAATATGGTATAAATCAAGTCAGGAAAACTATCTGGTGCTGTATCCAAGTTCAGCTTTACTCAGTTATTTATTTATCCAGTATATTAAAACTCTGGCAACCGTATGCTCTGCTGGTTTGTAATCTCAGCGTTATCATAGAGAGGTTTGGGAGTGCAGTTCATGAAACAATGTACTTAAACTGAAGGAAATATGGACTCCCTTGTACTCATTATGTTCAGGACCTTCTCACTGTGCCTCAGGAAGTCTGAGCTCAGAGTTTCAATATGGATAAATTACTGCAGAGAGATTTTGAGGAAAGAAAAGGTTGTGAATGCTGCTTTCACTCAATAGTGCTTGTAGTTAACCTAATAGTTTACGAGAACCTGATGGGTGGACATTTAATTCAGGCAGCCTTAAAGTGGGAGATCCCATGAGGCTCTGTGGCTTAACTACAACACAGGCATTCCTCCTGGCTGATCACAGATTTAAGAGTTATGCCATTGAAACAGGTGTAAAAAAATGAAATCTGAAGATTAAAGCTGAATGTCCTCATATCACAGCATGAAAAGTAATTTGGGTGGCCCCCAGGTAGATTAGGTGTGTATTCAACCATCTAAGGTGTAAATCCTGCACTTCTTTTCCATAACAAAGAGCTTTATTGCTCCTGTAACAAATAAAAGTATAAACATATTATGTATGTAGATACAGATGTAGATATATAAGAGATTCAGCTGAACATAAATCATGTCCTTTCACCCTTTGTATTACAACAGCGCCCCTCTTGCTACCAACAGTGCTTTACAATCCCAAAGCGTCTTTTGTTAATGAAGTAATTCCTACCCTTCTGTTTGAAATGTCATATTCTAACCCTTCTATTAGAAATGTCATATTCTGTTCAGTTTCTTATATAGGCGTATTACTGTGTCTGATTTAACAAAAGCTGCATGACTGTGATGTTTACCCATAACTTGATTTTTATCCAAACATTATTCCTGTGCCTTGGAATATATACTGCGGTGGTGGTGCTGCGGTAGCGTTGTCGCCTCACAGTTAGACGTTGCCCGTTCGATTCTCAGTTAAAGCGTCTACTGTATGACGACATGCGTGAATGGGCGTTCCTTCGTTGAAGGTTGTGCGTTAGGCCCGGCAAGTCAGCATATAAAACTCTACTGCCAATCATTAGCGGACCGGAGTTCCGCTGTGGCGACCCCTAACCGGGAAAAGCCGAAAGACACACACACATTCCTGTGCCTTGGAACCCATTAATGAAGTAATTTTACCCTATATGAAACTGTTTGTTGTGTTCACTTTTCCACCTGTTTTCTGTGATATTTCAAATCTCTCTTCCACAATTCCGTTTATCAATAAACAGGCAAATTTTACCCTTAATATTACCCTGGAAAATACTCACTGCACTGATTCTCTTATCTCCCTAAAATACTCCTTCTTTAATTGGTACCTTCCCTTCTTTTTTCACATTTTTCCATTCACACTTATCCATATATTTCTTGCCATTCTTTCTCACAATTTATATGTCTGAGGTGTTGCTATTATTTTGGAATACAATTTTCATATACATCCATTAACTTTCCTTCTGGAATTTTCATTGATAAATAATGCTCACAATTTATGTCTAGACCACATTTCAAGTGCAATAGCTGCCCTGCAACTTACATATGCAATTCTTCACCCATTTGTCTCTCCCAACCCTCACTTGCCATCAGCACCCTAACTGAGCAGAAGGAATCATTTTTGCCCTTAGTAAACATTTTTGAACATTTCTCCAGCTGCATTTTTTGGTCACTAAAAAAGTCTTAACACAGCCAGAATTAGTTTTATTGTCAAGTCAAAGTCCAAATAAACTTTATTATCATTCAGACTTCACACAACAGTGCAAACTGAACAAAATTTCATTCCTCTGAACTCAATGTGCAAAACATCGCAAGAAGCATTACAACAGATATTGCTACATCACAGCATACCATTACAGACATAACACCCAAAGCATTTTACGAATCTAAACAGTGTATTATTGCAGAGAATTCCAACAGTTATCAGTATTGCATAGGAAGGCTAGTTTCGCATTGGTTGTTTTATTGCATCAAAATATGAGTCCTCATCAGCATAGATCTCTGCTACACCTGGTGGCCATCATCATGTGTGCTGTTAGTAGAGCTGTGTAGTCTAATGGCCTGTGGAAAGAAGCTCTTACTGAATCTACCAGTTTTGTACCGCATAATGCGATAGCATTTGCCAGATGATAGGAAGGAAAACAGTCCATGGGCAGGGTGAGTAAAGTCCCTCACTATTTTAGTGGCTCTGCTGAGACATCGAGGTAAGTATAGGTCCTGAATAGATAGAAGAGTGGTCCTAATAATTTTTTCGGCCTCTTTCACCACCTTTTGGAGAGACTTCCAATATGAAGCAGAGCAGTTTCTGTACCATAAAAAAGACTGTTTGACAAGATGCTTTCTATAGTGCCCCAGTTGAAGGTTATGAAAACAGGAGTTTGAAGGTTTGCTGTTCTCATTCTTCACAGAAAATGCAGATGCTGTTGCGCCCGCTTGACAATGGAATTTGTGTTTATGAACCATGACAATTCATCCACAATATGTACCCCTAAGAACTTGGTGCTTTTTACCCTCTCCACTATTTCTGTGTGGATTATGAGTGGAGGGTGCACTGTACCTCTAAGAACTTGGTGCTTTTTACCCTCTCCACTATTTCTCTGTGGATTATGAGTGGAGGGTGCACTGTACCTCTAAGAACTTGGTGCTTTTTACCCTCTCCACTATTTCTCTGTGGATTGTGAGTAGAGGGTGCACTGTGCGCCTAAGAACTTGGTGCTTTTTACCCTCTCCACTATTTTTCTGTGGATTGTAAGTGGAGGGTCAGTCCATGGTTCCTTCTGAAGTCAACAATTATCTCCTTGGTCTTGTTCACATTCAGTGCCAGGTTGTTGTTGTCATACCACACAATCAGTTGGTTAACCTCCTCTTGGTAGGCTGTTTCATCATTATTGCTGATGAGACCCACAACTGTTGTGTCATCTGAAAACATAATTATGTGATTCCAACTGTACCTAGTGATGCAGTCATGGGTCAGCAAAATGAAAAGCAAGGGGCTCAAGACACAATCCTATAGTACCGCAGTGTTCATAATGTTGCTCTCCAAGGTGTTCTTGTCAACACATACTGTCTGGGGTTTATCTATTAGAAATTCTAGTATCCAATTGCACAGTGGGGTGCTGATACCCAGTTGAACCAGTTTCTTTATCAGATGCTGAGGGATGACTGTGTTGAAGGCAGAGCTGGTCTATGAATAGCATATGCACATAGAAGTTTTTGTTTTCCAGGCGGGCCAGAGATAAGTGAAGTGCCAGTGAAACAGCATCTACTGTGGAGCGATTAGATCAGTAAATAGCATCTACTGTGGTGCGATTAGATCAGTAAATAGCATCGACTGTGGAGCGATTAGATCAGAATACAAACTGGAGGGATCAAAAGTTGCAGGAAGTCTTGATATTATACAGCCCTTGACCAGCCTTTCAAAGCACTTCATTACAGTGGAGGTGAGAGCTATGGGGCAGTAGGCAGTGAGGCTTGATGGTGGAGACTTATTGGGCAATGGTATGATGGCTGTGTTTTTAAAACATTTACGTACGATGACCTGACTCAAGAGGTGTTAAAGATATCAGTGAGGACATTTGTCAGTTGATCAGCACAGTCCCTAAGTACCTGCCTCAGAATGTTGTCAGGTCCAGATGCTTTCCTTGGGTTTACCCTACGTAAGGTCCTCCGAATATCAGCTGGGTTGAGACAGAGCACTTCATCATCCTGGCTGTTAAAGATGTTTGTTGGCATATTGATGTAGTGTTGTTCTTTAACTCAAACTGGCTAAAATATATGTTGAGCTTGTTGAGAAATTCAGTGCTGTCATTGCACTGAAAAGATGAGGACCTGTAGTCTGTTATGGATTGAATTCCTTGCCACAGATGCTTGGAGTCTTTTAGGTATGTGAAGTGACTCTGAATTTTCTGTCCATAGGTATGTTTGGCATTTCTCGCACACCCATTTAAATTCGCTGTGGCTAACCTAAGGGTATCCTTATCTCCCAACTTAAAGATGGCATTGCATGCTCTCAGTAACCCGTACACCCCACTTGTATGCCAGGGTCTCTGGTTGGCCTGTATGGTGAGATTCTTATTGACCATCACATCATCCATACACTTTGATATACATCCCATCACACACTCTGTACTCACATAGGGTGATGTGATGGTTTACAGTGGCTGCTTCTTTGAACATGTTCCAATCTGTACTGAGACTGCTCCCTCTGGCCATATCCTTAATTTTTTCTTGGATGGCTTGCCTCTGGTTAGTAATGGTCTGTATGCTGGAACTAGCATTATAGAAAGATCATCTGAGTTTCCCAGGTGTGGGTGAGGCACTGCCCTAAATGCTAATTTGCCATTGATGTAGACTTTATCCAATATGTTTTCACCCCTGGTTGCAAAATCCATGTGCTGATAGTAACGTGGTAGAACTGACTTCAGATTGACCTGATTGAAGTCTCTCGGTATTATGTGAACACGGTCCAGATTCTGGTTTTGCAATTCACTGATCAGCTGGTATGATGTTGCCAGTGCTTCATTTATATTAGCACTACGAGAAATGTATACAGCTGTGATACTAACCCCATTAAATTCCCTAGGCAAGTAGAATAGTCTATATTTTAGCAACATGTACTCTATATTTTCAGAGCAGTGAGTAGAGACCATCTCACAGTTGGAGCACCAGTTTCTACTGATGTCAATACAGACTCGTCTTCTCAGAGATTTCACAGTGAGAGTCTGGGAATCTGTCTGCTTGAAATAATGACAGCCCCTCCGCATAAACTGCACTGTCATTAATGTTGGAATTTAACCATGTTTCTGTGAAGATAAGCACACAACAGTTTCTCACCTTGCTTTGAGTAGTCAGGTCTGGTCTTAGGTAGTCCATTTTATTTTATAATGAGCAAACATTTGCCAGTAAAATAGATGGAAGCGCAGGCCTGTAGGGATTAGCTTTTAATCTGGCAGTGATTCCAGCCCAGGATCTGTGTTTTCGTGATCTTTCACTTACCTTTCATCTTCTCCTACTTCTGTTAAAGTAAAAGTTGACTCTGGTTGCACATGGCACTTTGGACCATTTTTGAGCATGATTCCTAACTCACAGAGTTCATAGTGTTTGTACATCTCACAGGCCCCACAAACAATAACTCAACAAACCTTTCATACATAGAACTTAATAGTCGACATTCTAGGAGAGTATCTCTGCTATAATTTAGTTTTGCATCTCTATTTTTATGTGATCCTGTTACTTTCTTTAAATTAGACATAAGATTAAGCACATTTTTCTGATGAGTCAGAGCAGCTGCAGCCACACTGGGTACCGCCATCTTGGGGGAAAAAAACAGACATTCATTAGTCCCTGTAAATTGGCATTCATTTAAAACATTCATAAACCTCCATCCACATGTTGAAGTGCCATTCATTGTCAGAAATATCACTCACTGCACTCTTTTCCTGTTCTTTGTCACCATTTAGCTAATTTCAGTTCGATTTCAGGGAACCCCTAGTTTGCCAAAATAATTTTCTCTTTAATAGTTGCACAACTTCAAACCCATTCTGCTACCTTGCTATTATCTAGCTTTCATTTATATTTTTCATAGCTGTTCAAATGGTTTCCATTATATTCTTTCTACTGTTAAGAGAGGGCATGATTTCACTGTAAATAGATCAATGGTTAATTTTCATCCCTACCTGTAACAAATTTCTTACAACATGTGAGAATAAGCCATGTGCATTATTATTACTGGTGTTTTGTCATAATTATCCTTTAAACCAAGCGGTAAAGCATCTGTACTGCTTAATATTTACAAACCTAGTAACCCACCCTGCTATCATTCCATATATCTGACGTTTTTGCTTATTTTTTTTCATACTCTCTCTGCAAACTTCCTAAGTATACCATATGTACATCAAAGACATTAAGAATGCATTTGTATTTAGGATATTACATGTACATTATAATAGAAATGTTTTAAGTAATAGCACCTGCATTCAATATCCTTTGACTATGCATCACTGTTTGTAGACTTGTCCACATTTATAAATACTCTATTTGCTTAAGTCATCAGATAATAAAAGTCAATTGTTATGTAACACTATTGCAAACAATGAAGTTTTATAAAGCTTTTATAAAACTTAGATGGGGACAGTGTATCCTACCTTACAATCTGAAACTTCAACAGTGCCCCCTGTCACTATAACAACTTAAGAATCAGTTTTATTAATCATCAGTATAGAAGGCTTATTATTAATACCCAGATAAAGTTAAGGCATTATAACTTTATTTTTGAATATTATTAAACCTGTTCTAAGACAAAACATACAGCATTTACATAATTCATTCTATCTTTCAGACTGCAACTTTAGGTTCATGCCCCACTCAATATATCAAATATTATAGTAATTTTTGTTGTTCACCATTTTCAAAAGTCTAATCTTGTAAGCCATTTAAATTAAATGAGAGCATACATTTGCTTCCAATATCTTTGTTGTTGTCATAGCTGGGTCCAACTTTTTATGATCTCAAAGACTTCAGCACTCTACGCCTGTCTGCCAACAACTGCTTTTTTAAATTATTGCAAATTTATATTCATTACTTCATTAGTGCTATCTTTCCATCTTAGCTTTTGTGGTCCCCTTCTTTCTTTGCTTTTAGTCTTTCTCAGCATCAGGATCTTCTCTGGAGAATCCTGTGTTTGCATTATGTGGGTACCTGAGTTTTAATGTAATACCTACCAATGAACAGTATAGTTTTATTTCATCAAATATTGACTGATCTGATCTTATAAGCCATGGCATTTCTGGATTATCGTAATTCAAAAGCATCAATTTTCCATTGCATAGCCGTATAGTTAACTTTCACAGCCGTATGTTATTTCAGGGAAGCTCATTGCTTTGACTATCTGGACCTTTGTTGAAAATGTGGTTTCTTTGCTCTTCGATATCTTATGCAAATTCGCCATTGCTTTCCTTCACGGAGACAAACATCTTTTGATTTCATGGCTACAATCATCATCTACAGAGATCTTTGATCCCAGGAAAATAAAATAGGTCACTGTTTCTTCTACCTCCATATCTTTGCAAAAAGTTGGGAGGGCTAGATGACATCATTTTAGTTTCTCTTTTGTTTGTTTGTTTTCGACTTTCACAGGTTTTTCAACTCTTGCTCGCTTTTAGCCATTAAAGTAGTATTATCTGCATATGAGTTTGTTAATATTTTCTCCTACCAATTTCGATTCACATGTTACATTCAACATATAAACTAAATAAGAAGGGTGACCATGTAAGCCTTATGACACTCTTTTCCCAGTACTGAAGCTGTCAGTTTTTGCGTGTTTGGTTGTATTTGCCGTTTCCTGTTCTGCATACAAATTCTGGAGACAAATAAGGTAACCCATCCCTTTTTTCTGTAAGAACTTATCATGGTTTGTTATGGTTGATCTAGTCAAAGGCTTTACAGAAAATAGTAAAGCAAAAATATATATTTTTCTGGAACTCTCTTGCTTTCTCTGTTGTCAACCGATATTTAATTTCCGATGCCTCGTAAAATCAACTTCTACATCTGGTAATTCCCAGTCCATGTGATGTTGGACCCTACCTCTCAGTATATTGCAAAAAAAAAAAAAAAACTACCTATGAAATAACTAAGTATTCTTTGTATTCACAGTATAACACTTGCAGGGTTATTGTTTGTCTTGAAACAATAACTGGTTAATTTAAACACTTACTTGTAACAGGGGTCTTATAGCTTATTTGAATGCTGCATAGCTATAAAATTCAAACAATGATTATAACTGTCCTCCATGCCTAACAGTTCTGTACCAGGATTGCTGTTAGTCATTAAATACTTTTTCATTATTAAATAAACTGAGCAGTATTCAAGTAATATGGATATACACAATTACTACGCCCAAGCTCAGCGGTTTTACAGATTCATATGGAACATTTGAACCTGTCCAGCCATCTTAACCCTAGACATACACACATAAACAACAGATTCTCAGATAAGTTTAGTTTTTCTTCCATGCATCCTTGACTTCATTTGGCATATTTTCGCCCCGTTACTCTTTATCTTTGTATTCCACTCTCATATTAAGTAAATATAAAGGCCATGTCTTAATCTGCTGAATAACTATTCTGGATTATCGGAGGTCATCATTTTACCATTGCAATACATTTTAACATTTTTTCACTGCCAGAAAAGGTCATTTGTACTTCAGTTATCTATTTTTATACTTGTGGATTGTTTCCATGATTCAGATTTTGTGTTTTAATGTCATTTCTGAATAATGATGTTCCACAAACACTGGATGATTGGATGACGAGCTACAACTAACAACCACCTTTATTGTCCAAGTCTGCATGATAGTTGCTGTTTCTTATAACATGTTGTAAAAAGCACCAGAAATGTCCCCTTTTCTCATGTTTCACCTCAGATTCTACTAATGTCAGTCTTTTAGCCAATTCAGCTTCCAGGTGGTTATTGTCAAACCCAGTCCAATCCACCTTTTACTTTTAATGCAGTCTGCTGAATCCAGATTTTCTTTACCTTCTAAAACTTCTATAAATTTGCAGATTAAGCCTTCTCATTGTATTCCTCTATTCTATAAGATTCCTTTCCAATTGGCTGGTGCAGCTGCTCTCACATGTTCAGTATTTTAACTTGGTCTTTATACCTAGCTGGTCTTTATAGTTAATAATTCAATGTGGCCTTCTTATTAGTATTTACAAGTTTTACATTATACATTTGTTATAATAAAAAAATAAAAGTAACCCTTAAAATAAGGGCCTATACATTTCATGGCGCATAACCTTCCCATCCCATCATTCCTAGGGACAATCTCCCCAGACATAACATAGTGAATAGTAGCTAACATAATGCTGTTTACCTAGAAATTGCAATTCAAGAAGCACTTATGAATAATTATCCCTTTATGATCAAAGCCTGGAAGGTCATTAAAAGATTGTAGTTACCCATACATACACTACACAAGAAGGTAATTTCCTGGTTATTGTTATGCCACTAATTGTTTTGCATTACATATTGAACTTTATTTAGTTTGTATTTATTTATTTATAATTTGGGAGAAGGAGAAAGGAACCAGGGATGTTTTTATGCCACAGATATTTTTCTTCCTTTTTGATTTTTATATAGAGCACTTATAAGTATTTTATACATATTTAGTTTAATTTGAAGTAGGGATTATTTATGGAGCAGTGCTGGTTTCCACTTGCACCTCCACCTTATTGCACACTGGTCTTATACATGCCAGTTTAGTTGAAGATACTGTTATCCTGTCCAGTGTAACATGGGCAAGGCAAACTAGCAAGGATGTTGACTTTCCATTTTTCTCATATAACATATTTTCTTGTATTTCAGTATCATTCTACAGGAATTCAATCTATCAGTGGAACATGGGTGGGTTTCTAATAATTAAAAATGTACCATTGCTATGCTTACATCTGAAAACACTCCCACACCCCCAACTAATCTTAGCTAGGAGTCTTAATTAAAGTTATAGAGTTGAATATGGGGTCTGACCTAAGGTGCACCAGTTCCTGGATAATTTCCAGAAGGGCACATTGAGCCCTGCACACTTAAATGAAACTTTTTATGTGACTTCATTTGCCAGAAGACAGGGTGTATGCATGAATGTAGTCTTTTTAAGACATGGTGAAAGCATGTGTCCTATGTGTGTGTGTCATGGAAAAAAAGTAAAACATTAATTTTGGTGCATTCTGTCTTGAAACATTACCAAGCAAGTACCAAACTGGACAGCTAAACACTAATACTGATAACAAAATGAGATTCGGTGCATTATATGGACCTAATGTAAATGAACAATGGACCACAGAGGGTCAATGTTGTATTCAGGACCCTACCATTCAGCACCGGAGCCTACTGATAGACACACCAGTGACTATAAGGTGGAAAGTACACAGCCCAAGCAGATCACAAATGACAAGCAGTTATACCATCAGTATTTCAGTGCTGTAAGAATCAAGTTAAAAACTCATATAATCATATATGACTACAAAAAGAGTCGTGTAACATATGTGGGATATAACAGAAACAAAAAATAAGCCTTTTATACATCCGTTCCTTTTATAAAAAATCAGGAGTATTACAATGTCCACATCATTTTCTTTTACAAATCATGTCACCTCACTAACTGTAAAACAGTATAAGCTCTTTATGTAAAACCACTAATTAAGACACAAGGAACTTTTTTAACCCTTTGGAAATATATTCCTTTTTTTAAGCTGACCCACTAAATATTGACACTATTTATTGTGCTTAGAAAAACATGTAGTCCTGGAGCAGTTATTTAATTGCAAAACAGAAGAAGAATTTGGCAGTTAAGGTAGTACAAATGCATTTGGACCTGTGGCTTCAACTACACTTATTTTTTTCAAATCTGAGGTGTCTTGCTCAATTAGGGTTAGTAAAACGGATTTCACTGCATGCAGATTAAAGAGTTCTACACATAGCAGGCTTTATTCAGATTTCAGCATTTCTTATCCCAGATGCAAATGAGCATTAAAACTTATTTTAGTTTATTTTAGTGTGAAGTTTTGCATCCAAATATACACTTGTTCTGATGAAGGCCTAATTCTTGGGCTGGAAGTGCTAAACCAATGGATTAAAGTTCATTTTGTGTGATATAGTGCTCCATCATCACTTGTGGTTTTCTTTTTATTTTACCAATGTTACACAAAGTGTGAGACAAGTCTGCAGTTTTCTTTGATCCAAATATACACATTTTATCTGACAAGATTTAGAACAATATTATGAGAAAATAATTTTTTTTTGCTAGACTGTTTTTTTTCGTTAAATTGATCAATATTTTCAATAGTCCACCTAATGCTCTTCATTGGCTGAAAATTTGTGGAAGTCGATTATGATACTAGTATGTGATAAGGAATAAAAGGTGTAACCATAGCATATTTCTGTTTAATTTTGGTGGCAGGTTTGGTGTGTGTGTGTGTGTGTGTGTGTGTGTGTGTGTGTGTGTGTGTGCGTGCGTGCGTGCGTGCGTGTGCGTGCGTGCGTGCGTGTGTGTGTGTGTGCGTGCGTGCGTGCGCGTGCGTGCGTGTGTGTGTGTGTGTGTGGGTGTGCACATGTGTTTTCTGGAGATTCATGGATTTTTTTTTTTAAAGGATCTTCTGGGTTACTGATGGTACAACTGGTTACCAGTTGTACTGTTTTTCCATTCCTGATTAATATGGCCTTAACCTGCCAATGATTTGGTTCTTCAATTGTTAGCACAATTTATTACTTGGTCTTGTGGGAGCTTAATAGTGTTTGTTGTACATATTCTTTCTTTTTTTAACAATCCTTCAAATTCTGCTTTTAGCAAGTAGCATTTTGTGTTGTGAACATGCTGAATATTTTCCACTGTACCCCCTACTGTTTAGAAAAGAAAAGCTGAAACCTTAAGTGTCACGGTCTTATATTTTACCTCTGCAAGCTCCATTTAGCATATTTTTTTATTCCTGTTTTTCCTGTAGTTTTACTGTGCTTTAAAGTACCCCTGTTCAGGAATGAAGCATTCAGTGCAGAAGTGTCAACCCTTCCGAGGGATGTGGTTTGAGAGTATAAAATGTATTCACAATCACTTTTTCTCTTGAAAGTCTTCATATCACAGTTCAAAGTATTAAGCTGTTTCTAGTATTGACTTTTAATTCCCCCCAACTAATGAAGGATATGTGAGGTGGAGTGACCTTTCTTAGTTGTCTTCCACTGTCTGCTATAAGCAGCTGGTAGTAGTCCCTGAGTGCAGCATGTTATCTGAAGGTACTTGGGTTAAGTCAGTGATTACATGTAGAACGAGCACATGTAAGAATGCACACACAGAGCATGCATCCATTGAAGAGTTCTGATGACATCTAGTGTGAAGAAAACGTCTTTATGTTGACAGAACTCTGAGATTTTATGAACGGAGATGATTGTCTTTGTCTTGGCTTGAAATCTATGCTTCATCTTCTCCAAATTTTGCATTTACTTTATTTACAAAAGGAAGAAACCAACATCCATTTGCAGTTTAGTTATTTAAACACTTCTGCCTAGGGGAGGATTTACTGTTATTATTTTGTATAACACAGCAACAACTAATGCGGCAAGAGAAGGTTGTGTGTGTGCGAGCGCACATGTGTGTGTGTGTGTGTGTGTGTGTGTGTGTGTGTGTGTGTGTGTGTGTGTGTGTGTGTGTGTGTGTGTGCTTGCAAGTTTGTTTGTTTGTGTCCTTCGGCTTTTCCCGGTTAGGGGTCGCCACAGCAGAACTCCGGTCCACTAATGATTGCCAGTAGATTTTTACGTACTGGCTTGCCGGGCCTAACGCACAACCTTCAATGAAGGAACGCCCATTCATGCATGTTGCTACACAGAAGACTCTCTAACTGAGAATCGAACGGGCAACTGTGTGTGGCTGTGTGTGGGCCCATGCGTCTGTGTGTCAAGGGGTTTGAGATAATGAAAATAAAATGGCAGATGATTGAGTTTTTATTGCAGTTAAAAGACTATTGCAACAGAGGGGAAAACTGTAACATTTTAATGCCTTAAAACCCTGGTACAAATGTTTCTTTCTTTTAACCTGAGATGCAAAGTAGTGCATAAATAATAAGTGAGATTTTATTTAGTTTTATTTATTTGTTTTATTTTACATTTGTTGACCGGGCTAGTCTAACTGGATATATGTCCATTTTCAGTAGAGGCACGGGGAGAAAAGCTCCACATAAAACAAACAGCACATTAAAAATTTAGTTTCAAAACATTAAACTTCAATTAAAGATACTAGTCATACAAATCATGTGCTACAAGGTAAATAAGCATATGTGATATAAGAAAGTAGAACAAAATGAGACACCCCTTTTTATTTATTTATTTATTTTTGTATATTTGCACTTTCTAGCTATTATTCGGGCACTTCAACAAGTTCAGACTTCTGTCACATCAACTCCTGTCACTGAACCAGTCATGTACCACACTGGCTGTGTAGATACATTAGAAATTGCTTGCAGAGCCCTCCTTTGGAGGCAGAGTGGATCACAGACTAGAGACAGGCGAGAGCACTCATGGGCTGACAGATGTCATTAGATTTCAGAAAAATGAATGAACTCAAACAAAGACTCCATACAGCTGCCTAGATATTGTATGATGTGAAAGTGTTACATAGCATTTTCCAAAAAATGATGCTTTATATTATTCAGTCTGGTTTGTAGAGGTTTATATTCTGCCTTTCAGGATAGCCCCCTCCGCTACCTGCCCATCATTATTACAGTATAGATTATCAACGTACGTAAAACAAAACTGGATTGCTATTGCCTGGATTTTTTTCTACATGACAATGTGTTTCTGCTAGATCCTGACATTTTCAGCTCTGTGGAGCCATTCAGGGTCAGGCCTGTCTGGTAGCAGAAATGGAGAGCCCCAGAGAATACAGAAGAGTTCTGAAAGTGACAGCAGTGATAAGGGGCGAGGAGCCCTGCATCCCTTCATTAAAAAATAGATGCTGGGGTTTACTATGATTTTATTTTCATGGGGATGGTGTACAAGGAATGGTATAATCTCAAAGATGTTGCCTTTCAAAATAAGTAGTAAAGTGAGGTCCCTTCCACTGATTTCAAGTATAAGCCACAAAAATAAGGAAGGACAGCTAAAGCTATATGTTTTTGGAGGCTGTTGAGCTACATGTGAAAGGTACAGTAGCTCTCTTTAAGAACTGTAGCATCATATTGCATTTATAGCAGCAGTCGCAGCATTTCATCAGCCTTATTAGTTAGAGCTGCCTGATAGCTCTGTACATGAACAATAGTTTACTTTTTTTCTAGACTTACATCACCTTTCACAACTCCAGTTATAATCCCTTCCTTCTCTACAGCCTCTGCTCAGGGCAGTATCTTGCCTCCCCAGCCTTCATCATTTATTCTGTCTCATGTTTTGTTAATCAAAACCAGCAACGGAAAACACTTAGGGTCTAGAAATGGCCAAGGTGGTGTTAAATGAGGAACGTTTTTTTCTCTCGATAATAAGGTAGAGTCTCAGATGCTGACACACATGCAAATGTAATGAGTGTTCGGTATAAAGGCACTCATGCAGCACCACCATCTCATTTGCATACTAACTCAAGAGGTTTCACTTGGTCACAGCCACGGCTGTATTTGAAATGAAATTTGCCACTCAGATGTTCAGCTTTTGTACCCCCACCCCAACAACAGGTGACTGTCCTCCTTCTAGGCTCATTACTGGCACAGTACCTGTCAAACCCACAGCTGCCAGCTTCTGATATATGGTTATTTCTGTTGTTGTTTCATAAGTAAGTTTAATGTTAACCCTTTCATGAAAAAATATAACTGAAGTTTTCCATGCCGTAAAAAAGAGATTGATCACCTGCTGCACAGAGTATTATTCACATCGAAAAGAAAAGGACGTAAGTCACTGTACATTTGACGGAGGAAAATATTACGTGTTCCTTGGGTAAAGCCTCTTCTCTTGGGGGGCTGAGCCTTGAGCCTAACCATCCCATGGTGCAAGCTGAGGAAAAATCCAGATATGTTTGTGTGAAGTCAGGGGAGGTTCAGCAGATGCAATGAGGCTAGAGTTAACATACACTGTACAGAACATATTGCAACTCTGCATAAAACAATTAAAAAAGTAAAGCCACAACCTTCTGTCTAAATAAATGACAAGTGTTTTAGCCACTGAAGCAGGGTCCCGCATTGCATTACCAAACTGATACCTCTCAACTGTTACCTATTATCAGGTACATTATGCTTTCCTGTTCTAAAAAGCCCTTTGCACTATGGGTAGAATATATTACACACTAAACCATGAAGTCATAATTATTTAACCCATTTATTGCATCATCACTTAAGATGTAGGCAAACAGATATATGGAAAGCAAACCATGTTAACATGTTCACATTTATACAATTGTCATCAATCCAACATTAGATAAATTAATCAGTTCTTGCCCTCCCTTAAACCTCATTCCTCCTTCACAACATTATTCTACCTGTATTGCTCCTACAATTCCCATTTTTGTAATGTAATTTGCTCCTACCCTTATCTAAAGCTCCCACTTCCACTTATCTTTGTTACAATATTCACTACTTCACATACAACTGGCTTAGATGTTGATCTAGTAATTGTGTATTTTGGCAGTCACCAGAGTTAAACTTAACAAGGCCTTACTACGTCCAGACAATTCAGATCCTGTGTCCCTGCTCAAAAAATAATTTCTTTAGTTACACTCATTTGTTCAGCCAATAATTCTGCCAGAGTACTGTGAAGGGAATTTTTAAAGTCTGTCAAGTCATTACACTCCCAAAACATATGTTCACAGTTACCTCTTTCTTCCCTAATGCACCTAATATTTGCCATCTACTTAAGAAAAACTTCTTTGGAGTCTGCTTAGGGTATAAAAATACCTTTGCAAACACTTATTAGCAAAAATCTTGTATCTTCTCACTTTGTTGTATATTTGTATATTTGCACACACACACACACACACACACACACACACACACACACACACACACACACACACACACACACACACACACACACACACACACACACACACACACACACACACACACACACACACACACACATGTACACACACACACACACACACACACACACACACACACACACACACACACACACACACACACACACACACACACACACACACACACACACACACACACACACACACACACACACACACATGTACACACACAGACACACACACACACACACACATGTGTACACACACACACACACACACACACTCACACACACACACATGTACACACACACACACACACACACACTCACACATACACACATGTACACACACACACACACACATGTACACACACACACATGTACACACACACACACACACACACTCACACACACACATGTACACACACACACACACACACACACACACACACACACACACACATGTACACACACACACACACACACACACACACACACACACACACACACACACACACACTCACATATCCTGCCATAGTTTCCTTGTGAATTACTTATCCAGTCTCTCCTCCCAGTCTTTTCTATCCTCTTGGGATTGATTTCTTTAGTTATCATGCAATATTTTATATGCCGTACTAATTATCCCCTTTTTAACAGCAGCTTCTTTTTTAGATTCAGCTAAAAATTCTACCAGAAGAGACCTTTCACTTAGGATCCCCTATTCCTTTCTCTTTGCCTATACTCTGGTACCAATCCCTGATAGGAAAGGCAGTCTCTAGCCTGCAGTCCAAATGTCTTCTCGGTCTCTTCCCATTCTGTTACCTTTCTCTGTCTAGTTATTTGCTCTCAATACCTTGGATGTTCATCGTGCATACAGCTGCAGTCATAACAGATGGGTTCTCCTGCCGTCAGGCGGGTCCCCGGTCGGCCGAATTCCAAAGTCTAGGTCCGGCGTCGGTTGTCGTCGCTTCTTCCCTGACGTCAGTGCGACAGGGGTATAAAAGAACCAGCCGACGCCATTTTCTTCAGTCTTTCTTGCCGCGCGGTGCCCGAAGCAGAAGCAGTTCGCAAGTGCCGGTCGGCCAGCTCCTGAAATTACGAAAATTTTGCAACCGAAGTCTTCTTGAAAGCTAAGTACCCTGTTGGGGAAACTTTTCTTGCCTCAGACCGATGTCAGACAAAGTTAATAATTGTATTTCATGTGGGAAGCAAATACCGCATAAGGATTTTCATTCCCTCTGTATTCCTTGTTTAGGCCCAGACCACGACGTCTCGGTCTGTCGTTTTTGTGCTACATTCAACAAACGCACCATTAAGCGTCGGGCGGAGTTCGCCCAGCATTATTTTGGCAAAAAATTTAACTATATTATGTCGTCGGATACTCCGACTCCAGTTTTGACTAAAAAGCGCAAAGTTAAGGACCGACACACGAGGTCCGCGGCCTCTACCGACACCACGCCAAAGCCGACTACAGGTGGTCCGGTTCTCAGCGAGGCGCCTACGCAGCCCCTGACTACCGACGACACTTCATTGGTGGTGTCTTCTGTGCCCGAGGTCGCAGGCTCCTCGGCCCACACCCCAACTACAGATACCAAAGCCACTCTTGGTGATGAATCTCAAAATGTAGACAGGTCTGCCTCCTCTCAAGGTGTCTTCAGACCTTCCTCTTCTTTTTCCATCAAGGCTTTCACTACGTCTAAAGCAGCCATGCATTCTAAGAGACAAGCTACACAGGGCCCATTTCCAGGCCCCATGCCTAAAAAACAGATGCTTAAAATGGCTGAGGATTTAATTACTCTTATCAGGGGTTCTCAACCCCCCCCCCCGGACAAAAGGCCCAGAGTGGAGGAAGAATCCCCCTCCTCTGATCAGGCCTCCATTATATCAGAGCACTCTGATGAACAGGAACATTCTTACTCCCCTTTTGAAGATTCTGATGCAGAGGAGTCCATTCCCTCTGTATCCCCCCCAGAGGATTACTCATTTGGGGAAACCTTGCATACCTTAAGGGAACACTTCCACTGGGAAGGCCAAGAGTACTCAGATTCCAAGAAAAGGCTTAGGGATTTTCTCTTGCTACCTCAGCACAGGCCTCTGGCTATACCTCCTGTCTTGGACATACTAGATGATGTGTACTCGGAGGCCTGCCTTAACCCAGATTCTTTACCTCCAGCCCCAGTCAAGCCTGACAGGTACTACCGGGTTCCTGACTCACACCAATTTCTATACAAAAGCCATGCGGCTGACCCAGAAACTATTTCACAGGGCCCCAAGGGAATTAAGGTCTCCACTGCTAAAAATCCATTACCTTCCGAGAGAGATTCCAGATCCTTAGAAAGGTGGGGAAAAAGGTATATACCTCGGCCACCTTAACCATGAGGGCATTAAACTGCCAGTTCCATATGCTAAAGTACCAACAGTTTCTGTTATCACAATTGAGAAGTAAAATGTCACAACCTGAACAACCAGACTTGAAGGAGTTGCAGGATTTGATGCATAGTGCAGAACAAGTGGATAAACATACCTTGCAATGTGGTTTTGATGCTCTAGAGGCCTCATGTAGAGCTGCTATTACAGGATCAGTCATACGTAGACATGCCTGGCTCAAGGAACAAACTTTACCAGATCATGTCAAAGCTAAATTACTAGATGCCCCTCTACAAAAGGATGTATTATTTGGTGCTAATGCTGATGAGGTATTAAAGAAAATGGAGGAAAAGGCTAAATCAATGCAAACAGTGAAAGATTTTCTACAGGTACAACCTTTCAGTAGAAATTGGCCTTCCAAAAATTGGTCCTTTCCAGCCACGGACAGACCCCAAAGAGGTAGATACAGGCGCCCGAGGGGCAGAGGGCAATCCCATGGATCGTTTAGAGGCAGACAATGGCAAGCTCCTACACAAAGAGGTGGTGAGGATAGTTCGCAGCCATTCAGAAAGCAAGCCCAATGACTTTCCCCTTTGCATGCCAAGCAAGGCTCAAATGGCAGCACCCTTAGGCGGAAAACTGGCATTATTTTCAAAAAATTGGCATATTGTCACAAAAGACAAATGGATCCTGGACATTATAAACAGAGGCTACAGATTCCATTTTCACACCCTTCCAAAAATGAGAGGCATGCCAAATGTGCCACACAATCAAAGGGCAGAGGCACAAAGTCAAATTTCAGATCTCATGGACATGAAAGCTATTCAAGAGGTACCTACTCATGAACAAGGTCAAGGTTTTTATTCTAGACTATTCCTGGTACCAAGGAAGGGAAAAGATTGGAGACCTATTTTGGACCTATCCATCCTAAACACATTTTTACTCGTACCAAAATTCAAGATGCTCACTTTACAGCAGCTTCTTCCCATGCTGGGCAAGGAGTCTTGGCTGGTAACACTGGACCTCAAGGAGGCATACCTGCACGTCCCAATCAGACAAAATTGCAGAAGATACCTCAGATTTCTTGCAGGTTCAACCCATTATCAATTCTCTGCATTGCCCTTTGGCTTATCTACTGCACCCAGAGTATTCACAAAATGCCTGGCATCAGTAATTGCCTACTGCAGACTTCAAGGGATACAAATATACCCCTATTTGGACGACTGCCTGATCCAAGCGGACAGCAAGCACATACTTCTGAAACATCTGGCTTATGTAATAATGTTGTAGAATTCTCTGGGATACACAGTCAACAAAAAGAAATCAAGGCTAATACCCTCTCGGAAAATAATTTTCCTGGGTGCCAACTTGGATACAAACACCCAGATGGCCTACCTCACGCCAGAGAAGCAGGGGCAACTAACTCAATACTTCAGAACTCTAGCAAATTTCACCAGGCTGACTGCAAGGAAAATCCTGCAGGCTCTGGGATTCATGGCATCTTGCATCCTACTAATCCCATGTGTGAAGCTGCATATGAGGAAACTTCAGTGGTACCTGAAAAACCTATGGTCTCAACACAGCCACAGTTTGGAAACAATAATACCACTAATTCCATGACTTCAACAGGAATTTCGGTGGTGGGCTCAAGCATGCCAAACAAACACAGGTCTCCCATTCAGCAAGCCTCAAGCAAATCAAGTCATCACAACAGACGCCTCGGACTACGCCTGGGGGGCGCACATGACAGATCGGTGCATTCAGGGCAAATGGTCCCAAAAAGAAAAGTACCTTCACATCAATCAAAAGGAAATGCTAGCAGTAATAAATGCTATTTTAGCTTTCAAAGACCTTCTGCATCCAGGTCAACTATTGATAAAGACAGACAACATCACAGTAATGTGGTACATAAACAAACAGGGAGGAACCCATTCATACCCCCTATGCAGGCTGGCCATGTCACTTTGGAACATGGCTCTGGACTTACAAATCGAACTTCAAGCACAGTACTTGCCAGGCAAGGAAAACACGCTGGCAGACAACCTAAGCAGAAATATGACAGATCCACACGAATGGAAGTTGCATCCTCAAGTTTTTACAGAGATAATTCAAGCATGGGGAAGGCCAGACATAGATCTCTTTGCCTCCCACAAAATTCACCAATTGACAAAATTCTGCTCAAGGATTTTTCATCCAAAGGCCTGGAGAGTGGACGCTCTCTCTTTCAGTTGGACAACAATGACAGTTTATGCCTTCCCACCTCTTCCTCTGCTGCCCAAAGTTCTATTAAAAACCAGAGCAGACAGACCAAAGATGATTCTCATTGCTCCAGACTGGCCAAGACAACACTGGTACCCACTCCTGAGGAGCCTGACGCATTCCCCACCATGGACCCTGCCTCTAATGCCTCTTCTTCTGACTCAGCACAGCTTCAAAACTCTTCACAGTCAGCTGAAAACACTCAATCTGGCCGCATGGAAGATTCCTTAACATCACAACAGACCCTACTCCAAGGAGGTGCAGGATGTCATTTTGGAGGCCAGAAGGCCATCTACTAGAAAAGCTTACTCCGCAAAATGGAAACGGTTTTGTGCCTGGAATGAGAAAAAGGGCCAGAATCCTGGAAAACTGAATTTACCTCAAATATTACAGTATCTAGCTGAGCTGCTAAGCAGTGGACATTCATTCTCCTCCATCAAAATCCATGCCTCAGCCATTTCTGCAGAATACAACACTGATCCACCTTTATTCTCTCACCCCCTCTTAAGACAGTTCCTCAGAGGGGCTAAGAATATAAAACCCCCAAGGAAACAACCTATACCTGCTTGGGATCTCAATTTTATTCTAGAAAAGCTGACCTTGCCTCCTTTTGAGCCAGCTGCCTCAACAGATTTGCAATATTTGTCCTGGAAAACAGCTTTCCTTCTGGCTATTACCTCAGCTCGTAGGGTATCGGAACTACAAGCCCTCATGGCTGTGCAGCCTTTTATCATCTTCCATCAGGACAGAGTTTCCTTACGTACCAACCCGTCCTTTATGCCAAAAGTGGTATCCAGGGTAGCTTTGAATCAGGCTATACACTTACCTACCTTTTATCCTAATCCTCAAAACAAATGGGAGAGATTACTACATTCCTTGGACATCCACAGACAACTGTGTTATTATTTGGACAGAACAAAGCCTTTCAGAAAATCAGAACAGCTCTTTGTGTCCTATGCTATAGGAGCTCAAGGGAAGCCAATTTCCAAACAGACAATCTCAAAATGGATAGCCCACTGCATACGTTTTTGTTATTCTTTTCATGGCAAAACTGTACCTACAGGCATCAGATCTCACTCCACAAGGGCCACGGCTACCTCTGCAGCTTTCCTCAGAGGAGTTCCTACCAAAAATATTTTGGAAGCAGCCACTTGGAGTTCTGTGCATACCTTCTCCAAACACTACCACCTTCCATTATACTCCAAATCTAGAGCAGGCTTTGCCACTGCAGTCTTGCAGGGCATCCTGGCTCCTCCTAGTTCCACCTAGTGTCTACCACCCCTTTCTTAGCTTTGGGATTCTACCCATCTGTTATGACTGCAGCTGTATGCACGATGAACATAGTACAGTTTTGTACCTACCATAAATGTAGATGTTCAAGTGCTAATACAGCTGCAGTCCAGGTTTCCCTCCATCCTTCCCCTCTTGGGACAGGCCTGTTGGCTAACACCTCCTCATACAACCTGATTGGGGTATTCATTTATGGTGTATTTGCTTGCACTACTGTATTTTGATTATATGGCATTGCTTTATTACACAAATTTATGTATTGCCTTCCTTCTGGGGGCACCTGACATCTGGGGCAAGAAAAACTGAAGAAAATGGCATCGGCTGGTTCTTTTATACCCCTGTCACACTGACGTCAGGGAAGACGCGACGACAACCGACGCTGGACCTAGACTTTGGAATTCGGCCGACCGGGGACCCACCTGATGGCAGGAGAACCCATCTGTTATGACTGCAGCTGCATTAGCACTCGAGCATCTACATTTATGGTAGGTACAAAACTGTACTTTCCTTTGACAACTTGCTCCAGTAAATTTCAGCCCCCCTCTTGCCTGTTCTCTGAACCCCTAATTGCATTCATCCTTATAAGCAGACTTTCCTTTCTCAATTCTCATGTTGGCTTAGTTCTTGGAATACTTTCTGCTACTTTATAAATATAATATTCTGTATGACTGTTATTTTCCTTAAGGATCTGCAACCAAAATACCAGTCTCTCCTTATTTCTTGAATTTCCCCCCTGCTTCATCATCATCCTTTTCCACTTTGAATTATAGCTTTCTGTTTGTGTTATGTATATGAGCATTAAGTCAGGTAATCCTAAACTACTTGGTTCTATTATAAAGATCGGTGTATCCCTCTTGACTCTTGCCATATTCTCCTTCCGTTAAATTCCTTCAACTTTTTTATTTACTATCCACAGTTTCTCTGGTTGATAAAAATATGCCTGACCTATATATAAAATAAAAGGGAGTAAAAACATTTTCACTGCTTGTATTCTTGCCATCCATATCCATAAATAAGAGCTTCCAGTTTCCCAATTTTTTGTATTGTCTTTTGTTTAGTTTTTTCCCACATATACTTAGCAGCCATAACATAATGCTTTTTAACCCATACTTCTAAATACTTCAGTTTTATCCTGTCCCCTTAAATTTGGGCACTGGTGAACCAATTCATGTGTGAGGACATAGTTTATAACTACAGCCTTTGTTTTCTCTTCATTAATTTTATATCCCAAAAAGACTAGAAACTGTCTCGGAACATTCCACAACCATGAGGTGTCCTTTTCTGGTTTTATCGGGTACAAAAAATATTGTCTGCAAATAAAACCAGCTTTTCTTGATTACCATACCAATTATATCCTTGAATTTCTGAGTCCCTTATTTTCTTTGCTCGTGGCTGTAAATATAACATAAGTAAAAAAGGGGAAAGAGGTCACCCCTGCCTGGTTCCTCTGTTTTGACACAACTTAGAGAGGAACACTCACACTTTAATTTTTGCCTGTGATCCTGCATCTTCTTCTTCTTTCGGCTTTTCCCGGTTAGGGGTCGTCACAGCGGAACACCTGTCCGCTCATGATTGGCAGTGGAGTTTTATGGTGTGCCCAACCTTCCACAGAAGGCATACACAAACGCACACACACACACACACACACACACACACACACACACACACACACACACACACACACACACACGCACACACTCACACCTAGGGCCAATTTAGAGTGTCTAATCCACCTACAGTATGTCTTTGGGATGAGAGAGGAAACCGGAGCACTCGGAGGAAACCCACACGATCAAGGGAGGGCATGCAGACTCTGCACAGAAGGCACCCCAGCCAAGGATCGAACCAGAGAACCTCTTGCTGTGAGGCAACAAAGCTAACTGCTGCACCACTGCAGCCGCATATGTCTTCCTAATTAACCTTGTTAATGTGTCAGGGAATGCAAATGCTTCCATTGCCCTACTCATAAAATTCCAGCTTACTCTGTCACGTGCTTTCTGTGCATCAAGACCCACCAGCAATGGTATTTTCTTACATTCTGCTTCCCTCTGGATCATCATTATTCTATTAATGTGAAATCATTGCCTCCTCTTCACAAAACCACATTGATCCATAGCTATCAATTTTGACACCTTTGCCATCCATTTTTAGCTATTACAGACATGAGTGCTTTATAATCATGATTTAAAATTGAAATGGGCCTGTATGAAGTTGGTTCTAATGGGTCTTTACCCTCTTTAGTTATTACAGCCACCACAGCTTTCTTCCAGGACGTTGGTGCTTCCTCTCCTTTTAAAATGCTGTTAAAACATACCAGATTTGTATCACTTTCTTCACTCCTAGCTTCTAGACTTCCAAAGGAATAGCATCTGTTCCCGGAAACTTTCCTGTAGATTGATTACACGTCACTATTTTTATCTCATCTCCTCCTATCTTAACTGTTAATTGTTGAGCCTCATCTACCTTTAATGTTTGCGTAGCTAAGTCTTCCATAAACATTTCCAGTTGTAGCTTTTCTTGATTTACACATTCCTCTGCTTTATACAAATTTTCATTCAATTTCAGAAATATCTCTAATATCCCTACAGGATCTCTGGTTATTTTTCTTGTTATATTGTAAAAACCCTTTTTGTGCTAAACGTTTTTGTGCTCTAGAGTTATTATCAAAAAACAGTTGCTTAACAACAGTCTTTCTAAACTCATGAATATTATCCAAATTCTCTTTTATTTTCTCTTTAGAAAACATTTTACATTTTATAATTTACATTTACGTCACTTCTTGTTCCGTGAAATCTTCCTTATTCTGTAGTAACGTAACTTTTTTCACAGCTCCTCTAAATAATTCTTGTTACTTCTGAATCATATTTTTTTACTTTTATTTCTGTCCTATTTTTAAACTCCACTTTCGGTTTGTCTCACTCACTAGCTATAACTTCTGATGAAATTTCTATCTTCCCTATAACTCTTTTATTAGTGGTGTAGTACACAAATGTTATGAAAGTTGTTGCTCTTTATTCCATTGTATTTTCTGATTCCATTTCCAAGTTTGATCATTTGTCATCCATTTTCACATCTGTCACATACTGTGTCACAGATTTTACTAAAGAAAGGTTTGACTGGACTCAAAGCCATTGCAGCTCTCAAGGCCACGGAGTGATTTTAAGAATGATAAGACTATCGTGACAGTTTAATCTGTGGCATGGAAGTCGACTAAAGTCCAAAAGGTAGTGTGAATTCTGTCCTTCAAAAGTGAAAGTAATGGCAACTTTTCCATTGTATATACTTGGTTTATAATATTAGTACATTTGTTGGGCCCAACCCTTCTAGCCTGCAGGCTAACTGATCACCCCACCACCATCTCCACCACTGATCCATGTGTCCCCTTCAGTTGTTTTTTCATCTGCTAGGTTGTGGCCTCTCACCATCTTTGCTGTAACGGTACAGGTGTGCAGACTGCTAGAGAAGAGGCTGGAAAGGTGCCAACTCATCCGTTCTACTGCAGATACTGAGCACTTTCCGATGTGGCCTTAACAGCATCAGTCATTTGCTTAGTATGATGTCATCCTGCTTACATCATGTTAATTTGCATACATGCCTTAGGATGTGTTTTTGTGCCTCATCATGTACTTATGTTTTGCCATTACTGCCTCCCTAATCTTCTTCAGGAAGCAGTCGTTACAGCGTTTTGTCATTCAGCCTGTCTTAAGTCAGGAGTAGGACGTGTGGATGAAGGACACTGGTTGGAAAGAAAACTAGTAGCTGACTGTTGCCAAAAATGTTTAGTGAGTATCTACCCTAATGAGATCAGAGATGATTATGTTAATTAAAGGTGCAGAGGGAAAAACTCTAAGCATGGTGGATTATGTGGAGAGTGTTTTCTTCCCCAGAAAGCTGTGTTGCCTTTCTTCCTCTAGATTTATTGTTTTGTCTGCTGCCGCTGTTTTTTTTTTTTGTTTTTTTTTTTGCAGAAGGCTGTCAGCTGACTAAACTAGACACCATTATCTGTGTCTGCTCAGCCCACTCTTTCGTTTGGACAATCCTCTTGGACAGTAGTCACACCTTGGCTGTTGGTATGGTTCCAGTGCCAGCATTAGTGGGTTTACACTCGATTTTGAATGTGCGTTGCAAAAGATGATGCGTAAACATTTCGTTTTCATTTATTCCCTGCTGTCTCATAGCAGCTTATTAAAGCTGAAGTTAAGAAACTGAATGAAATACAGTCAGATGGCAACCTGATTGAAACTTTAAAGTCTGTATTTGCTTCGGTAGCTTGGAAAGTTCCACTCATAATGAATACAGACAGGCTTCCCTATTGCAGAAACATCTTTGTGTTTCCATGTTGTGCAATGTTTCCAGTTTTGGCAATTCGATGTTCTGGTAACTCAGCAGCTGTAGTCGGGTAATTTAAGTTTTGTGAACAAACTCTGAAATAACTGAAACAAACCAATGTTATCTTCTTAATGTGGCCAACTCTGACCAGTTTTGGGGCAGAAGAAACAATGTATGTACCGAAGGGCCAGATGTCTGTGGACTTGACCTCTCTTACTCTTTAATGGACCTTTTCATCTGTGCATTTGTGTTGTCCTTTGCAGTTCTTCGTGCATTGTTTCTTTGGGATTCATCTTGATGAATTGCTCACTTCATACTGGCATGTCTGATGTGCTAAGATGTAGTGACTGCCTGTGATACTATAAAAAGTTGTGAAAACTCACATCACAAAGTTATTCCATGCAGTCCAACCTAGCAGATTTCTGCAGGTTGTCAAGTTGTGTGGTACAAATGAACATTTTGCACTGCTATACAAAGCCTTGTTCCCGATTCATTCCCATGGGGACCACAGAGAGTTAGTCTACACTGCACTCCACAGAATGTGGTATAGAACTCAGGTTGTAGATCCATCTGCCTTCAAACCCTGTCCACTCATAGGCCACATTGCCCATTTTAGATGCCTCACTGTTGCAGGAGTAGTTTCTAAGTGCACGAGTACATCTCCTTTCTGATCCTTTCCCTTTTATGGACATGAATCTGGTTACTTAGTTTCTGCTGAGTTTGCACGTGCATACACAACGTTTATGCCACATATCTATGCCGTGCAAACAAGGAAGCATTTAGATTTTTATTTAGATTAGCTCTGTAATCAACTTTGTCATGAAACAGTCTTAGCATAACAGGACAGTTCCACTTAAGGCCTGAAGCACTTCAAGGTAGATGTTGGAGGAAATGCCTCTAGACTAATGACAGAAGGTCATCGCTATACAGAGTTTAACTGTATTTCTTGTAAGAGAAGGGCAAACATAGAAACACAGCATTACAAGGATGATAATGAACATTTTTTGCACGGGTCAGAATGTTAGAGTCGGCATCCCTAGAAACATTGTTTTAGATTGGTTGGGAAATGGGGTAATCATACACATTGGCATTCTTGTTCATTGTGTTGAGGGATATACTGTATTTGAAGGGTTCCATGTCACTTTGCCAACACCAAATTCACTGAAAAGCAAATTGATTAAAAGCAAAAAGATCGTCTTTTTTGTCATGGGTGTTTTACTATGGGGCAGTTCCTCCCTCATGCATGAGATTTTACCCCTGTAGCCCCCAGAGGTAATATAAGCAACTCTCAGATCATTGTACTTCAGGAAAAGAAGAAAGCCCAGAACACAGCGGTGTTATTTAATAAAAGCATGTTTTGTTCAAGTGAAGTGGTTTAAGCATTTAGACATTACAAACCTGGTGGCATACCGTTTTCCTGCACTACTGTACAGCCACACAGTGTAGCACAGCAGATCACAATACAGAGCAGACATGACTGCAGTACCTCCAAGGAGTCACAGAATGTTTTCATGGCATAGGTACCCAGTATCGTGTGATGGCCTCTGTAGCAGATCTTGGTCTTGTATCCAGGTTGTATTGTTCCCTGTTACTATGTTGATGAATCCCATTGTACTAGTTAGTTTTCAGTTTGTTTTATTTTTTTAAACTACGTGTGCATTACTGAATTAATTTATGACTTGCCTCTAAAGGCAGTTGTGTATAACTATGATATACTTCATAGAAGCTACATTTATATTGATAAAATTAAGGTTCAAGAGTTTATTAATTCATACGAGGATCAGAGACTTTAGACAAGCTTCTTAGATTTCTTGATGTAAAAACTAGGGGAGATTCTTAAAACTTTGCATTTCATGTAAGAATGTTACTCTAATCTGATGTTTACTTACAAGACAGAATTATGCCGAGATAGCTTACATACACAGAGTAAGGCTTGAACTGTAAAAATATTATATTTCAGCAAAATGCAGGGTGCAGTAGTGAGTCATGATGCTGGAAAATGTGGATACTTTGTGTAGGCAGCCTGCGACCCAGCAAAAGATGCCTGTGCATATTTCTCCTTAGCAGGCCAGCACATAATCCCAAAAAAAAGATAACTCCAATGACAAGCCTCATAGAAGCCAGTCCCGCACATGAGCACCCAGTACACTAACAGAAACTCTGGGCCGTTATTGTAGCCACCCTACCCAGTGTAGTGGGCTTACAATTTATTTGGCATTTTTTTTTATTTTGTAATAAATCAAAATTGTTTAACCAGCCATACATTTTGCAAGTCAATGAGTGCTTCTCCCAGCCTTATGTGAACGTAACAGCTCTAAGAATCTTGCAGCTTATTGCATTTCATCAGAGTAGTTATTAATTAATCACTAGGGCTACATTAAGTAGTCTTTCTAAATTGCTAATAAATAAAATATCCATTGAACACTTCAGAGGAGACTAACACTGAGGTGTTTGCCAAACATTTTGGATCTGACATTTGATCTTTATGAATGCCACTCAAAAAGTTGTTTCTGTACAGCTGAAATGTTTAACCTGGCTGCAGCACCATAGGAGGTTAGGTGTTCTAGCTCATATTAACAAGTGTGTGTGTGTGTGTGTGTGTGTGTGTGTGTGTGTGTGTGTGTGTGTGTGTGTGTGTGTGTATATGGGGTGGGTACAGGTAGATCATCTATGGAGGAGTGTGTGTGCATGGTAGCATATCCATGTGAATTGTACTGACTTCACCATATGCCATTCTCGGTGGGGGGTGGGGGGATTAAGGCTATGCCATCCATCCAGAAGGAGCTATTCTGGGATGGCTCTGTTAGTCTGTTTTCTTTCTGCCTTTCTGTGGTGATTGAGGAAGAACACCCAGATATCGCAGATGGTGACAGTGAAGGAGAGGACAGCAACCACAGGTGTGAAAGTAAAATATGCCTTTCCATTTAATATTTTCAAAAACTGAAGGGGCAGAATATTTATACAGTAGTATAAGCAATTCAAATGAAAAGAATATTTAAAAAGTGTTAATGCCTTGCAAGATAGAATCTATCAGGGAAACACTGATATATCTGAACACATGGAAGAAAAAGTAAAAATGTTACTTTAAAAGGACGTCAAGTTAAATTACTGCTAATATTTGCAAACACTTTATGCTCTTTGGCTTACTTTGAATGTAACCTGATTTCTTCCTGTTATTCAGTGTTTTGCTTCCATTTCATATCACTGCCTGATATCCCCCTCAGGTTTAGCATCCTTTCTGGCCTTTCTTTTTTTCCTTTAGTCTCCACTGCTTTTAACAAATATTTACACAATGCTAGTGTAGCTCTTTATAGAGCAGCTGTACAAACTAGAAGGATCTTTAATGCCCATCAGTCAGGCTGTTTTTGCTGCATGTCATAATGTGAGTTTCATTATCAGCTAACTCAGTAACTCGGTCTGAGTATTTATTGACTTCATTCTGGTTATCAGGTAAGTAGTGCTAAACCTAATTCCTTTTGTATGTTAAGGCTGAAATATCACTGAACCATTAACAGTGATGAAATAGTGCTAACAGATACAGAGCAGACTAGAAAGTTGCAAACCAGATAACTTTTTCCTAATAAATATCTAATGTATTAACACTGCATGGGGTAGCAACAGAATGCAGTGGTGGTGTTCTTTGTATTATATTGCCAACCAAATCCAGTAAAGTGAATTAGAATCTAAGACGACGTATCCCTTTAGCACTAGCTCAGTTGTACAGAGTCCCTCTTTAACACAGGTAACCCAGCTTGATAAGCATGCCAGTCACTAAAATGATGACCAAGGTACATCGTGGGAGGAAAAAGAAATGTTCTCAATGAGACAAATTCAGTTTTGGGGAGTGATATTCAGCAAATTAGTTATACCAGATGTAGCCAGTAGCGTGGAGACTGCTAAATATTCCTCCAGAAATAAACAGAGAGTGTGTGTGTGTGTGTGTGTGTGTGTGTGTGTGTGTGTGTGTGTGTGTGTGTGTGTGTGTGTGTGTGTGTGTGTGTCTGTGTGTGTGTCTGTGTGTGTGTGTGTGTGTGTGTGTGTGTGTTTTTTATATATATACATATATATATATATATATATATATATATATATATATAAATAAAATCAAATGTAAATTTAGCAAAAAAAAACACATTATAAATGCTTGCAATTAACACCAAATATAATCCAAATTATCTCTAATGTCATCCATAGTAACAGACACCTGCAAAAATAAAATTCCAAAAAGACTCCATCTTTTCTGTGCTATTTACATGCCACACTGAAAGGACAACACATTGATCAAATTAAACAGCTAAAAGCATATCTGTATATATTAGCTGCAGGGTTGCACAACAGTGAAATTAACAAAGATCACTGATTTTAAGCACAGTTTAATTCACACAAATAACACCTTTTGGTATATTTTCACTAGTCCCCCATATCTCCTTCTGGTGTCATGAAATTATTTACAGCTGGCATCCTTAATGAAATGATGTACAAATTAATGGCAGGAAATGTGAAAGGGGAGGTTTTAAGGAGCAAATTAGAACATTTGTCTGCAATGCTCCCAGTGGAAATATTAACCACTGTATGTCACATAATTTGTGTACTTTCATATTTACGTTAATATTTTCATAAGTGAGGGAGGACATATTGGGAAATGCCAAGATGGGAGACAAAAAATATACCACTCCTATCAATGTATAAAGCACTACACTAGATGTATTGCTAATTGTTTGCTTAGTATTATGAAGTATGCATTATTTCCATGTTTTCATTAATGCTGCCAGGTTCAAGCAACTCACATACTGCTGATGGTATTAGCTGAAACCTTAGACAATGCAGATGATAATTATCACTGACACTTTCACTCTAAAACATACAGCTTGAGAAATATTAAATGTTGTGTACTTTGTTAATTATTCCATTAATAGGTATGCTACCTTCTCGTGTGTTTCAGTTGACACCCATGGCTACTTAAGGCGTCTTGAGATTGTTTGAAGTTGTCACCCTTCATCAACTGACTTACCAGTTAATAACAAGGAATATGTGTATAGGTAGGTTATGAAGAATAAAGTAAAACTAAGTCTAGGATATATTGAAATGGAAATATTAACCATTGCTTTTAATTTAATACACACATTTTCATATTTATATTAATATTTTCAGTAATTGAGCTACAAGCTATTAAGGGGTGTAGTAGAAAATCTGCCACTGTCACTGTATCTACCATAGTTGTTTGGTAGCCTTTTTGAAAATGTGCATTATTTTTATAATTTCTTGAATGCTGCCTACTTCTGGTAACTTAAAGACTACTCCATGATATCAGATGAAACCTTGGATGCTGAAGAAAACTGTTACTAACACTTCCCTGTAGGCTGTAGAGCTAGAGAAAAATGACATTTGTTTACACTAATTGTTCATTGTACATACAGAAATAATATAATGTTTCATATTTCTGTAAAGATCTGGAAAAGCAAGCACTTACGAAATGCTTATCATCATATTAAAGTTTAAGTCTGGCTAGCAAAAGTGATGCTAATACTGTTTGCTTAGGTTATATGATTTGTAATATATGAACAGTCTAGAAAAGCTTTAAATTTGGAAGTTTCGTGTTAAAATGTACTAGTGCACTGATACAAAGACTTTGAATATATTGACTTTTATCATCATAAAGAACATTTTTACTGAACATTGTTCATACTTTTTAAACAGCATTTACTGTTCACAAGATATTTATATTTGTCTGGCTTACGTTTTTAAACATGACAGTTCAAAAGGAGGTCTGCAGGGTGATAGAGGTGTGACATTTCACAGCCACTAGATTTGAATGAGTTACGAGGACCAGCATAATGTTTCATATTTCTGTAAGGATCTCAAGGAACAAACACACAAAATCAATTGCTTGCTTTGTTATCTAAAAAAAGTTTTAGTCTGACTGAACAAAAGAACTGATGATGCAGTATGTCTAGGCTGTATCTTTCCCCCAAAATACAAATGTAGTTTGTAAAACTCTAGAGATAAAATGTGGATTTTTTTGTATTATGCAAGCAAGCAGGGTGTGTGTTAATGTGTAATTAACACCTGCCCAGGGGTGTTATGAGGCCTGACGCCACAGGCGGAGGGCCTCTGCACCCCTGGAAGGCCGTTAATGACACATAAACACACACCTGGAGGTCATTATTGCACTTAGAGCATGGTCTCGCTGCAAAATTGTTGTGTTTTACTTTTTTTTTAAAGTACTACATTATTTTTTTACATATTTTTAATGTGAAATGTTAATGGTGCTGGAGGAAGCATTTTACATCAAAAATACATAAAATAAATAATATAGTGCTTAAAAAAGTAAGTAAAACACAACAATTTTACATGGAGCCCATTCTCTCTCTCTCTCTCTCTCTCTCTCTCTCTCTCTCTCTCTCCCTCTCTCTCTCTCTCTCTCTCTCTCTCTCTCTCTCTCTCTCTCTCTCTCTCTCTCTGTCTCTCTCTCTCTCTCTCTCTCTCTCTCTCTCTCTCTCTCTCTCTCTCTCTCTCATGCACACATACACAGCCTCTTCTGCTTTCACACACACACACATACATATACACACACAGACTCCTCAGCGTTTATGCACACATTCAGTCACACAACATCGGTCTCACTCTCGATCTCTTACGCACACAGTCTCCTCTGCTTTCATACACACATTCACACACAAGATCACTCTTACTCTCTCATAGATTCATAGGTAGGTACTAAGCTATTGGCCCTAGGGCCTGTATAAGCCTAGCCAAATGGTACCCTGGCTTTTGCCACCCAAGAAAATTATTTTCCTGTGACCCTGTCGAGCAGAGCCATAGAAGTGATCCCAGGGGTGAATTTCCTATGTCCCATCCAATCATCAAGATTTTTTCTTGAAGAGTGCTAATGAGGAGCTTTGTGTGATATAGATAGGTAGTTTATTCCAGAGTTTGGGAAGTCTCTGGGACAAGAATCTATCCCTCCAGCATGTTCTGTTTATTGTGGTGACAAGGTTTAGGTCCCTAGAGCGTGTAGCTCGGAGTGATTGGGGTTTCTTTAAGTGGAGCATGTTACAACAGCTCTGGGTTTGACATAGCTTTGTATGTTATGCAGAGATCGCCTCTGAGTAGGCGATATGCGACAGAGTAAAGCTGGAGTTTTTTGAGATGGTCTGCGTAGGGCATCTGTTTGAGGCCGGTAATCCTCTTTGTAAGGTATTCCTGTGGCCTTTCCAGTTGTTGTAGATGTCTTGTGAGGTACATACCAAAAGGGACATTGTACTCTGTAATGGGTCTAATGAGTGATGAGTAGAGGGGAACAATGACCTCCTTTTTTCCTGGATGAGAAACCTTTTGTGATGAGGTGTGCCACATAGAAGGATTTCCTGACTACTGTGGCAATGTGATTATCGAAGGAGAGACTGCTGTCCACCTGTGTTCCAAGGTCTCTTATCACACTTTCTGTGTTAAGTAGACTACTGCCTATGTGGTAGTTCATGGGTACAGAGTTTTTACCAAAAGGGATGACAATGCACTTTTTGGCATTGAGCTTGAGGCCATGGCTTTGACACCAGGCATCTGTCTCAGTGAGGCCCTTTTGTAGGATGTCCACATCGTTAGGAGTTTTGATTATGGCTCCTAGTTTGCAGTCATCTGCAAACTTTGTTAGCCAAAGAACTTCTGTGTTAGCCTGTACTTCAGAGAAGTAGATACCAAACAGGAGAGGACCTAGGACTGAACCCTGTGATACTCCACTTGTCACTGTCACTGTCACTCTCTTGATCTCTTACACATACACACAGTCTCCGCTGCATTCATACAAGCATTCACTGACACACGATCGCTCTCACTTTCTCTCCAACTCTCTCAATCTCAAACACACACAAACACAGAGTCTCTCTCTCTCTTTTTTTTTTTTTTTTTTACATTTTAAGCTCGCAAAACAGCAGAACCGCTGCTTAATGAGCATAAAATTATGGTGGCCGTTATTTTTTTACCCAGTCCAAGCTCCACCCGTGAAGCGGCGGACTCGTTTTTAATGGGGCATTATTTGTACATTAATATCCGGCTGGAGAACGTTCGTTCTCCAATCAATGTATTGAAGTACAGATTACCCATTTTCTAAAATAGATTAATATAGTAAAGTAAATGTAATGTAATGTAAAGTCTTTGATTGGAGAATTTTATCATTGTAAAAAAACAGATTATTCTAAACAGTATTCTTGCCTGTACTTTTTAAACAACATATACTATTAACAATATTTTTGCATTGGTTTATGTTAATTCACAAAAACTGCTCTGGAATGTAAGGATGCATATAGACTATAAGAGGTATGCCATTCCATAGCAATTAGGTGTGGGTGAATTAAGATTCCTCCAACTGATGGTTCGTGCAGTTCATCACAAATCTGAACTAAAATAATATTTAACAAAACAGAATCTAGTAATTAACAATACTTACTATGTGTGTGTGTGTGTGTGTGTGTGTGTGTGTGTGTGTGTGTGTGTGTGTGTGTGTGTGTGTGTATATATATATATATATATATATATATATATATATATATATATATATATACGGGTCTAGGACTGTTCACTAAAAGCACATTTCACTGAAAGTCAAATGACTGTGCACAAATCACTGAAAGCTCAATTCACTGAAAACACAATTCACTGAAAAACATTTCACTGAAAGTCATATATGGCCTTTTCCCCACTATAGTGTGACCCTGGAGTTAGTATATATATTAAAGGGGGTGTGGGGGGCACCACACATAGTTTGGATATATATTATGTTCAGAAAAGAGTATTTTATTGGAATTGCAAGTATCCATGTATATAGTTCAAAATATTTAAAATATGTGGGGGGGGCGGTGCCCCACACTCCCCCCCCCCCCCTGTTTACTATATATACTAACTCCAGGGTCGCGCTACAGTGGGGAAAAGGCCATATATAACTTTCAGTGAATTGTGTTTTCAGTGAATTGAGCTTTCAGTGACTTGTGCACAGTCAAATGTGTTTCAGTGAAATGTGCTTTCAGTGAATAGTCCTAGACATACATATACAGTGGATATAAAAAGTTTACACACCCCTGTTAAAATGCCAGGTTTTTGTGATATAAAAAAATGAGACCACAATAAATAATTTCAAAACTTTTCCCACCTTTAATGTGACCTATAACCTGTACAATTCAATTGAAAAACAAACAAATCTGGTAGGGGAAAAATATAAAAAATAAAAAACGTGCAACATGCTGGTTGCATAAGTGTGCACGGGTCTACTTTATTTAAACGAAAATGCGTTACATCAAACACCACTCCATCGACACATATACATCGAACCGCAAAATAATCGAACATGCAAAACCGCAAAATTACCGCAAAATTCGAAATGTCGAAGTGTTTGGTTGGCCCGTCTGAGCTACAGATCCGTAAGATAAGTGTGCGATAGTTACGGACATTAGGGTTAGGATTAGGGTGCGGGTTAAGGTAAGTGCATAGATAGGCAATGTAAGATGGGTAATGTATTTAACGTTTAGTGTAAAGTTTGAGGTAGGGGTTTGGTTAGTGTATGTGTGTGGTTTATTTATTTTGTTTGGGTATAGCTCTGTAGGGTAAGTGTGCGATAGTTACGGACCTTAGGGTTAGGAAGGGGTTAAGGATAGTGCATAGATAGTGGTGTATGTGGGGTTTAGTGTAGGGTTTTGGTTGGTGTATGTTTGTGGTCTGGTCCAGATGACATACCTGTGGAAGCATGGAGGTGTTTAGGTGAAATGGCAATGGAGTTTTTAACTAGATTGTTTAATGAAGTCTTGGAAAGTGAGAGGATGCCCGAAGAATGGAGAAAAAGTGTTTTGGTACCAATTTTTAAGAATAAGGGTGATGTGCAGAGCTGTAGTAACTACAGAGGGATTAAACTGATCAGTCACAGCATGAAGTTATGGGAAAGAGTAGTGGAAGCTAGGTTAAGAAGGGAGGTGATGATTAGTGATCAGCAGTATGGTTTCATGCCAGGAAAGAGCACTACAAATGCGATGTTTGCTCTGAGAGTGTTGATGGAGAAGTACAGAGAAGGTCAGAAGGAGTTGCATTGTGTCTTTGTGGATTTAGAGAAAGCATATGACAGGGTGCCTAGAGAGGAGTTGTGGTATTGTATGAGGAAGTCGGGAGTGTCAGAGAAGTGTGTAAGAGTGGTACAGAATATGTACAAGGGTAGTGTGACAGCGGTGAGGTCTGTGGTGGGAGTGACGGATGCGTTTAAGCTGGAGGTGGAATTACATCAAGGATCAGCTCTGAGCCCTTTCTTATTTGCAATGGTGATGGACAGGTTGACAGACGAGATCAGACAGGAGTCCCTGTGGACTATGATGTTTGCAGATGACTTTGTGATCTGTAGTGAGAGTAGAGAACAGGTGGAGGAGACCCTGGAGAGGTGGAGATATACTCTTGAGAGAAGAGGAATGAAGGTCAGCAGGACTAAGACAGAATATATGTATGTGAATGAGAGGGAGGATAGAGGAATGGTGAGGATGCAGGGAGTAGAGGTGGCAAAGGTGGATGAGTTTAAGTACTTGTGATCAACAGTTCAGAGTAATGGTGAGTGTGGAAGAGAGGTGAAGAAGAGAGTACAGGCAGGATGGAGTGGATGGAGAAGAGTGTCAGGAGTGATTTGTGACAGACGAGTACCAGTAAGAGTGAAAGGGAAGGTCTACAAGAGGGTAGTGAGACCAGCTATGTTATATGGGTTGGAGACAGTGGCATTGACAAAAAGGCAGGAGTCAGAGCTTGACATGGCTGAGTTGAAGATGTTAAGATTTGCACTGGGTGTGACGAGGATGGACAAGATTAGGAATAAGTATATTAGAGGGTCAGCCCAGTTTGGAAGGTTTGGAGACAAAGCCAGAGAGGCAAGATTATGTTGGTTTGGACATGTGCTGAGGAGGGTTGCAGAGTATATTGGGAAAAAGATGCTAAGGATGAAGCTGCCAGGTAACAGAAAAAGAGGAAGGCCTAAGATAAGGTTTATGGATGTGGTCAGAGAGGATATGCAGGTGGTTGGTGTGACAGAGCAAGATGCAGAGGACAGGAAGAAATGGAAACAGGTGATCCGCTGTGGTGACCCCTGACGGGAGCAGCCGAAAGAAGAAGAAGAATGTTTGTGGTTTATTTATTTTGTTTGGGTGGGTAGTATGTTTCGGGTGGTGGGGTTGCCAAGTATGGCAATTTGGTATTTTGAGTTTTGTGGTTTCGTGCGTTCGATTATTTCGTGGCTTGGTGTATATGTGTCGATGGAGTGGTGTTCGACGTAATGCGTTTTCATTTAAATAAATTATACCCAGTGTGCACACCCTTAAACTAATACTTTGTTGTGTGTGCACACCCTTAAACTACTACTTTGTTGCAGTACCTTTTGATTTAATTACATCATTGTCTTCTTTGGTAGGAGTATGTCATCATAGCACATCTTGACTTGGCAATATTTGCCCATTCTTCCTTGCAAAAGCGCTACAAATCTGTCAGATTGTGAGGGCATCTCTTGAGCACAGCCCTCTTCAGGTCCCCCTACAGATTCTCTACTGGATTTAGATCTGTGCTCTGGCTGGGCCATTCCAGAACTTTAATTTTCTTCTGGTGAAGCCATTCTTTTGTTGATTTGGATCTATGCTTGGGGTCATTGTCATGCTGAAAGGTGAAATTCCTTTTCATCTTCAGCTTTCTAGCAGACACCTGAAGGTTTTGGGCCAACAGTGACTGGTATTTGGAACTGTTCATAATTTCCCCCACCTTGACTAAAGCCCCAGTTCCAGCTGAAGAAAAGCTACCCCAAAGCATGATACTGCCACCACCATGCTTCACAGTGGGGATGGTGTTCTTTTGGTGATGCGAAGTGTTGTTTTTGCAGCAAACATACCTTTTGGAATTGTGGCCAAAAAGTTCAACCTTGGTCTCATCAGACCATAACACATTTTCCCACATGCTTTTGGGAGACGATGTATTGTTTTGCAAGTTTTTGGCCGGGCCTGGATGTTTTTCTGTTTAAGAAAAGGCTTTCATCTTGCAACCCTACACCATAGTCCAGACATATGGAAAATACAGGAGACTGTTGTCATTCGTAGTATACAGCCAGTACTTTCCAGAAATTCCTGCAGCTCCTTCAGAGTTGCTGTAGGTTTCTTGGCAGCCTCTCTGATCAGTTTTCATCTGGTCTTTTCATCAATTTTGGAGGGACATCCAGTTCTTTGCAACGTCACTGTTCTATATTTTCTCCACTTTTTGATGACTGCCTTCACTGTGTTCCATGGTGTATCCAATGCTGTGGAAATTTTTTTGTACCCTTCTCCTAACTGATACCTTTCAACAATGAGATCCCTTTGATGCTTTGTAAGCTGTCTGTGAACCATGGTTTTTGCTGTACCAGGCAACTGAGTAAATCTCAGGAAATTCTTACTAGGCAGCTGAACTTTATTTGGGTTTA